>NW_011628263.1:14640-17201 GCF_000512975.1 Sesamum indicum
GATCCATAATCCACATACCATTTCCATTGGGGTAAGAGAAAAGATTGAATTTGAGCTGCATTATTAATACGAACACGAGTTTCAAGGAGACCGAGGAATTGTAACCTGAACTCAGCAACGATGTCTTTAACTGCCAACTGATGGTCTCGTTTGTTCAAGCCACGAACATTCCATATTGCTGCATTCAGCATGGATCACTAGGTATGGGGCTACTATGCTTAGGATCCAGTAGGTGAAGTGCATCAAAAGTATTATATATAACAAGTGCCTTACCCCTCTCCTCACGACTTGGGCCGGTTGTATCTCTAGTGTACTCACGTCCCTCCCTCTGCTTTCCTACCACTGAAGCTGGTGGTGGTCTGCTATTGTTCCGATCAGGCATATGTGGTGGCCGAGATGGTATATTAGTAGTATCATCATCCTCCCTAGGGTGGTTCCGATTCCGTTCAGGCCTTGTTGGTTCTTGCAGCATCCCCACTTTGGTTACATATACCGCGATCGGTGGTTTAACTGGTTTTGATTTGTTGAGAACACAATCTTTAGCAGAGTGTCCCAATGTCATACAACTGTTGCACTTCTGTGGTAGCCATTCGTACTCAACGTCTACTTTACAAGGTGATTCGTCTCCGTCCTCATCCGGATTCATAATTATAATGTGCTTTGGTAAGTTTGAGGTCACATCCAACATTACGCATACACGAGCGAAGTCTAGCCTTGTGCATGCTCTCGTAATTGCATCCGGGTATAGTGGTTTACCCACTCCACTGGCCACCGTACTAAGGCCTTCCTCTGTCCAGAACTCGACTGGAAGGTGACGAAGTTTTATCCACACAGGAACCTGTGTATGCTGTAGTTTCCTTAAAACCATCCCTAGTTCCCATTTTTGGAGAACAATAGGCTGCCCCTGAAATAGCCACGGCCCTCCTTCAATAACATCTTCCATATCAGCTATTGATTTGAATTGGAGGAAAAAAAAATCCATTATTAGTACCAGTGACCTCGTTCAAGCCCGGCCATATAGACATTGCAAACTCTTTCAGATCATGAAAATACGGCCTTTTTCCTAGGAAATACCCCACCGCGGTAGCCCTCCATCTTTTAGAACATTCAAAATTTAGCTGTTTTGCACGGTTTTATTAGAGCAAGTTCTTTTTCCTTTACACATGGCATAATCATAGTGCGAAAATAGGAAAAAAATTCTCTCTCTAAAAAATGGATGCTCTCTATTCTCTCTCACACACTACTACACCACAAAAATCACACACACTTGCCCTAGCAACCACAATTTTTATGAGTTTTTACGCCTTGCCCACTCTGTTTTGGACGCTGGAGATGAAAAATCCATGAAGGCCTTGGAGGAACTGAAAATCAAATGGAACGAGCGATTAGGACGAGCAGCTACAAACCGCTACTTTCCGCCGCCGGTGGCGCAACCAAAAGAACCCGAACTGGTGCGTGGACTGAGAAAGGCCATTAGATGTCTTGTGCCGCCGTCTAAAATGGAAAAGACGACCGGAATTCTTGGGGAAAACAGCAGATCTGCTGCCGGAAAAATGAGAACTCTAGATTCCGATGGGCTGCCGGAAACCGAGAAGGCGACCGGACGACTGGAGGGGGAGGTCGGCGCTGACATGGATGCTCACGTGGCAGGTGAGGTGGCGCGGCCTTTGTCAACCAATGATGTCAGCCCTAGGTCTTCTGCTGATGTCAGCCCTATGTCATCTGCTGATGTCAGCCCTAAGTCAGCTGCTGATGTCAGCCCTAAGTCAGCACATGACATCATGCCAGCATCTTCTACTGATGTGTCACGTGGGATTCGTTATGACGTGCCACATATCCGTTCGATTTCTCCTCCTCCACCGAGTACTCCTACCGGGTTGTTTGTTGGAAATATACCACTGCATACCTGTCCGAATTTGACAGTTGAGGACAAAATAACGCATGCTTTCAATAACTCTACTCGGAAAACACTCTCATATGTTGCTCCTACAATACAAAATGGTGAAGTGGTTGTGAGACCCACACTTGATACTATTCGTAACGGATCTACTCGTTGGAGAACCACTGCAGTTGGTTATTTTCTCGAAAAAAGACCATACTATCATCATGTGAAAGAATTTGCCTTATCAGTGTGGCTAGGTCTTCGAGAGGTCACGGCCACAATACACGGATTTTTCTTCTTCCAATTCAAGACAGTGGCACATATGGAAGAAATCATAGAAGGTGGACCATGGTTGTTCCAAGGACAACCGATTGTACTACAAAAATGGGTACCGGGGATGGTGATGAGGAAACTAAAACATACGAGAGAGCTTGATGAGAGAGAAAGAGAGAGAGAGAGAAAGAGAGAGGTTGATGAGAGAGAGAGAGAGAGAAAGAGAGAGGTTGATGAGAGAGAGAGAGAGAGAGCTTGATGAGAGACAGAGAGAGAGAGAGAGAGAGAAAGCTTGATGAGAGAGAAAGAGAGAGAGAGAGAGAGAGAGACAAAGAAGGTGATGAGAGAGAGAGAAAGAGAGAGAGAGAGAGAGAGAGCTTGATGAGAGAAAGAGAGAGAGAGAGAG
>NW_011628263.1:18317-23512 GCF_000512975.1 Sesamum indicum
CAGCTGGAACACTGTTGCCGGTTAGTACTAGCTAAAGCAGCCAAACTTGAGCAGATTATGCTTCAACAGCGAGCAAAAATGCAATGGATGAAGGGGGGTGACCAGTGCTCCCGGGTGTTCTTTCGTAAGATTGCTTTAAGGAGATCGGCAAGGAGAATCTTACAAATTAATGATGAGCATGGAGACACTCACACAGAACCAGGAGCAGTAGTCAATGAATTTGTCACATTCTATCACAGCCTTCTAGGTGGGGAACGGAGACGAGCAGTGATAGACCTTCGGTTCTTGCGACCTTGGGCTAGACATCTATTGAGCGAAGAGGATGCTAGCTCTTTACTCGTACCATTCACACCAGCAGATGTCAAGCAGGCGGTTTTTGACATTGATGAGGATAAGGCACCGGGGCCGGACGGATATTCATCGGGCTTTTTCAAAGCTGCATGGCCTATAGTGGGGCATGAGGTGTCTTCGGCAGTGCTGGATTTCTTTAATACGGGCCGGCTTTTGAAGCAGATAAATACTACACTTTTGGCGCTTATACCAAAGGTACATTCCCCTATGACCGTTAATGAGTTTCGTCCTATATCTTGTTGTAATGTGTTGTATAAGATAATTGCCAAGCTCATTGTCCAACGGTTGAGTGTGATACTGGACAAATTAATTAGTCCATGCCAAGCAGCGTTTGTGCCCGGACGAAGCATTGGAGACAATATTATGTTGGCACAGGAGCTGTTTTTACGGGATACAACCAGGCCCGTCTACCGCCCCGGTGTGCTTTGAAAGTGGACATTCGAAAGGCATATGACACGGTGGAGTGGGACTTTATGATTGCTGTGATGGAGTTATTTGGATTGAGGTGTGTGTCACAACACCCTCGTTTTCTATTGGGCTGAATGGCATGGTTTCTTTAAGGGGGCCAGAGGGCTTCGACAGGGTGATCCTCTATCACCATACTTATTCGTGCTTGTGATGGAAGTCCTTCACTTGGGTTTTCTATAGTTGATTGACGAGGATGAATTATTTTCCTTCCACTGGAAATGTGATACAGCTAGGGTTTTTTAGTTGGGATTTGCTGATGATTTGCTGCTATTTTGTAAAGCTGATATGAATTCTATTGGAATCTTCAAAACTGGATTGGATCGCTTTGCTGAATGGTCGGGTCTCAGGCTGAACGTGCAAAAAAGCCATCTTATTATCTCACGGTCAGCACAAGGATTACGCGAGGAGATGCTGGCAACACTCGGGTTTCAAGAGGGAGTCTTACCGATGAGGTACTTGGGATTGCCTCTTTTATCTTCTCGATTAACGATCGCTGATTGTCATCCATTATTGTTGAAAATTGATAAGCGTATTGCTGGTTGGGAGGGAATGGCTATTTCATATGCCGGTAGGGTGCAAATTATAAAATCTGTACTCATGTCGCTGAGTTTATACTGGGCATCGGCATTCATCTTGCCAAAGAAAGTTACAAATGAAATTGAAAAGAGGCTGCGAACATTCTTGTGGAAGGGGACAACAACTACCGGTTATGCAAAGGTAGCATGGAAGGATCTATGTCGACCGACGGATGAGGGAGGATTAGGATTCAAGGATATTCCTATCTTGAATCGTGCATTAATGATGAAGAAACTATGTGATATCATTATGTGTGATAGGACCTCAATATAGGTGGAATGGCTATACCGGGGACGGTTACGAGACACCTCCATTTGGACGATTCGGGAGCTTGGAGGCTCATGGAGTTGGCGGAAAATTCTATGTTTATGGGTTTTCCTCCGGCCTATGGTCGACTATCAGATCGGAGACAGGAGGAGATTCTACCTTTGGCAGGACCCGTGGCATTATCTTGGCCCTCTTAGTGACACATTCCCACGGGGACCGAGGCTACTCGGAATAGAGGAATCAGCCAAACTCAGTACAGTGATTAGTGGAGGAGAATGGCAGTGGCCTCTTATCACAGATTTTGAGTGTTTGGAAATCACACATTCATTGCCCACGATCCATGGAGGGGAAGACCGTATCATCTGGAGATTTGAGCAGGGGTATCCCACATCTCAGGCTCTGTATAGGTTAATTGATCCCCCAGGACCGAAAGTAGGCTGGTCTTCACTACTTTCGAGATCACTGAAGATCCCACGTCACTTATTCATCCAATGGCTTGCTATTCTTGGCAAGTTGGCCACGACGGACAAACCGTGGTTAGCCCACCTTGGCCCTTGTATTCTATGTACCGAGGGAGCGATGGAGACACATGGACACCTATTTTTTCAGTGCAGATTCAGTCGACAGTGTCTTGCAGCAATACGAAGAATGGTACGATTTTCCTGGCCCAATAGAGACTGGCAAACGGATGTTGACTGGGCTTCCCAGAAATGGAGAGGTAAACACATTGTTAACATGTCTTATCGAGCACTATTAGCATCATGTGTTTACCACATGTGGAGGGAGAGAAACTTGAGACGATTTGAGCACACCGAGAGGACAACGAGCACCATGGCATTATTGATAGTTGAGGATATTAGACAGCGAATCCTTAGCATTAGCTTACCTACATCAGTCAGTACACGAGCTTTATATAGACTATGGCGTATCCCTTGGCCTGACGAGGGAGAAACCAACTGATGATCACATTGTTGTACTGTACTACTTTTTTTTACTTAATGAAACTTACATTTACCCAAAAAAAAAAAAAACGAACTTGCTTTAATAAACTGTGCAAAACAGCTAAATATTGAACGTTCATAGAATTCCATGAAACTTGACCCAAGCGTTGGTTTAGACCCATATATATTTGTGTGGTAAATTTGCTAAGCGTAATAATAACTACAAGATAGTGTAAACAGGAAACGACTTTTCTTTGATAATGTCGTCAAAACAGCTAAATTTTGAACTTTCTCAGAATTCCATGAAACATGACCCAAACATAGGTTTAAATTCATATATTTGTGTGGTAAATTTGCAAAGCTTAATAATAACTACAAGTTAGGGTAAAAGGGAAAAGAACTTACTTTAATAAAACTGAGCAAAACAACTAAATTTTGAACGTTCTCAGAATTCTACGAAACTTGACCGAAACCATGCATTTGTGTGGTAAATTTGCTAAGCGTAATAATAACAACAAGTTAATGCAAAAGGAAAAAGAACTTTTTTTTGGGTAAATGTAATTTTCATTAAGTAAAAATAATTGTATAGTACAACAATTTGATCATCAATTGGTTTCTCCCTCGATAGGCCAAGAGATACGCCATAGTCTATATAATGCTCATGTACTAACTGACAAAGCAGTGTTGATACTGAGAATCCTCTGTCTGACGTCGTCGATGATCATCATACCAATGGTGTTCGGTGTCCGTTCAGTATGTTCAAATCGCCTCAGGTTCCTCTTTCTCCAAATGTGATAGACACATGCTGCTAGTAGTGAACGGTAAGCTATGTTGACAATGTGCTTTCCTCTCCATTTTTTTGTCGCCCATTCAATGTCTGTTTCCCAATCCCTATTGGGCCATTGGAACCGAGTTCTTCTGCGTATTTCTGTAAGGCACTGCAAGCTAAATCTACATTGGAAGAATAAGTGAGAGTGGGTTTCTGTACTTCCGTCGTCACATAGGATGCAGGCTCCCAAATGGGATAGCCATGGTTTGTCCGTGGTGGGAAGTTTGCCAAGAATTGCGAGCCAAAGGATGAACGCATGTCTTGGTATCTTCAAGGAGCCCGAAAGTAGTGAAGACCAGCCTACTTTCGGCCCTGGGGGGTCAATTAATTTGTAGAGGGCCTGTGTTGTAGGTTGTCCTTTGTCAAATCTCCAGACAACCCTGTCCGCTCCTCCACAAATCTGTGGCAAGGTGTGGGTGATCTCCAAACACTCAAAATCTGTAATGGGAGGCCAATGCCACTCTCCCTCTGAAATAACATAACTGAGCTTGGTCGATTCGTTAATACCAAGTAATCTCGGGCCCCGTGGAAATGGCTCAATGAGTGGTCCGAGGTGCAAAAGAGCTAAATTTTGAATGTTCTCAGAATTCCACGAGACTGGAACCAAATGTAGGTCCAGTCCCATGCATTTGTGTGGTAAATTTCCTAAGCGTAACAATAACTACAAGTTAGTGTAAAAGTGAAACGAACTTGCTTTAATGAAATCGTGCAAAACAACTAAATATTGAATGTTTCATAGAATTCCACGAAACTTGACCCAAACGTTGGTCTAGACCCATGTATTTGTTTGGTAAATTTGCTGAGCGTAATAATAACTACAAGTTAGTGTAAAAATAGAAACGAACTTGCTTTAATAAACCGTGTAAAACAGCTAAATATTGAAGGTTCATAGAATTCCACGAAACTTGACCAAAACGTTGAATGTATTTGTGTGGTAAATTTGCTAAGCGTAATAATAACTACAAGTTAGTGTAAACGGAAAACGAAGTGGCTGTAATAAAGCCGTGTAAAATAGCTAAGTTTTAAGCGACAGAGACACATGACCACTTATTCTTTCAGTGCAGATTTAGTCGACAGTGTCTCACAGCAATCCAGAGAGTGGTACGATATCCTTGGCCCAATAGAGATTGGATAACGGATATTGAATGGGCTTCCCAAAGATGAAGAGGTAAACACATTGTTAACATATCTTATCGAGCACTATTAGCATCATGTGTTTACCAAATTTGGAGGGAGAGAAACTTGAGACGATTCGAGCATACCGAGAGGACACCTAGCACCATGGCTTTATTAATTGTTGAGGATATCAGGCAGCGGATCCTAAGTATCTCTCTACCTAGATCAGTCAGTACACGAGCTTTATATAGATTGTGGCGTATCCCTTGGCATGTTGAGGGAGAAACCAGCTGATAACCACACTGTTGTACTATACTACTATTTTACTTTACTTAATGAAACTTACATTTACCAAAAAAAAAAATAGCTAAGTTTTGAACCTTCTCAGAATTCCACGAAACTTGACGCAAACGTAGGTCTAAACTCATGCATTTGTGTGGTAAATTTGCAAAGAGTAATAATAACTACAAGTTAGTGTAACAGGGAAACGAACTTGCTTTAATAAACCGAGCTAAACAACTAAATTTTGAACATTCTCAGAATTCCACGAAACTTGACCCAAACATAGGCCCAGATCCATGCATTTGTGTGGTAAATTTGCTAAGCGTAATAATAACAACAAGTTAATGTAAAAGGAAAAAGAACTT
>NW_011628264.1:0-14932 GCF_000512975.1 Sesamum indicum
GTGCAGAAGTTGGAACAATTTGACCGATGAGAAAATCGATGAAAATAAAGTAAAATGTAGTTCAAAACTTTAAATATACTTGTGAAAATACTGTCATAGATTTCCTGAATAAGTATATAAACTATCTTGAACTTTTATGCTTATTCGAACTAGCAAGGTCTGGCAAGATGTTCCTATAATCATTAAGTTTTGTTTAAGTTTGATATTGATATCTAGACATCATGTTGATATTTTTTGTATCTTCTTTAGAATATTTTAACGGAGACACTATTTATGACATCAAATTTTAGATAGGTAAAGACAGGAGAAGAAAACAAAACATGACTCACCGGTCCATTCAACCTATATACATTCACTAAACAAATATCCAAATAGGTAAATCATATTTTGCTTTCTTATTATTACGGTTACAATATAATCTTTATCCATAGGTGTAATAAATATGTGAGAAGTAGAATATATAAATGATCATCCCTATCCAATTAAATATAATGACATATTGTATTCTCTGAATAATGCTATATTGTATTTGTTGTCCGACAACACAACACAATTGAAATTTATGTTGAAGATTCCATGTTAATGCATGGAAGATGAACCGCACACCACTGAAGTGCATGTTATTGAAAGATGTCAAAATAATAAATTTACTGTCAATCGACAAAGTCAACCAAAGAGCTGCATGAGCAGGAGGGATCATAAGAGACTGTGAAAGACATTTTATATCAACATTCGCAATAAGTACTTGGAAAGCAACAAATAATCAAATATGAACTAGAACTATAGGTACTTCGTATTAGGTTAAACTTGTCAAAGCGAGTGCACGAGCATGGGGTGCCACATCGAGAGGCGTTCAAATGTCGTGCTAGTGAGTTTTAAGTGTTGAAAACACATGGAGGGTGTCGTCAGGACTCAAGATGGTCGACGACTGATTGAAGGTTGAGTGTGACTGATGCTACAAGGGCGAAAAATACATTCCATTGCAAGACAAAAGAGTCAATCCGTGATAGGTGATCTATATTGCATTTAAGGGCCAAAATGCGACTTTAAAAGTTGAACGTTGGATGGGAAGAAGGATGAAAGAGGACCATTCGATTAAGGGCGCAGGTGTAATTGGGGACGATTTTAAATTATCAAGCAAAGGCAACGTGGTTTCGAGGCAATTAGTGTGTGATTCCAGAGCTTAGGAAATTGGGAATTTTGACTCAACTCTCCCTTCCTGATTTATCCAGACACATGACACTTGGACAACGGAGATGTGCAACCCGTTGCTGCAGGAGTTTTGCCACCTGCATTTATTAAGTCCATGACAACAATAAAAGGACTACCAATCCTGAGCTTAGAGGAGGACGAGCAACCCAAAACTCTGAAGAGTTTTAATGTCCATTCAGGTTTTTTTTTTCTTTTTTTGTGTTTTTTGTCTTTTGTTGTGGTTTCTCCTTGTAAAGGCTCAAACGACTGAAAGAGGTATTATTATGAATAAATTATAATTTCAATTTCCTCTCATCTTATTCTTCTTCTACTTCCCACCTCCATTTTTGTCTGTGGCTCTGTTAATTTTCCGCAAATTTTAGCTCAATTCATTTCGAATTAGCCTAAGAGCCATTACTTCCTTGAACCTTAAACACACAAAACAATACTCTAACAATGGCTGATGGAACAAGATTGAAAGAAATACAAGAGCAAAAAGACAAGCAAGTGAAGGTGAAATCTATGGGTGTCCAGATCAAATGATGGAAGTGCAGGATAACCTTCAGACATCAGTACTGAATGTTGAACACAACTTACTGAATGTTCAACAGCAACTCCAAAGTGTGGTTGAGCAACTACAACAATACAACAAGAACAAGTCTATCCTATGAGATGGTTTGACTGCAACCATGGACAAGGGATCTAACTCTAGAGCTGCCATACACAACCCCTTCAAAGAGGAAGGGGGTAGCATTTTCAGGCAGGAACATCACAACTCACAAAGCACAGGGACCTATAATGCTTTGAACAGACCAGAGTTCCCTTACTTTGATGGGGAAAATGGTAGATGTTGGGTGAGGAGGTGCTCGAGATACTTTGAATTGATACCCATACCTGAAGATCAAAAGGTATCTATGGCATCATCAGAACTCTAGTACCAATGCTACACTGAAAAAGGGAGTTCAATTCTTGAGATGAACTGCTGTGTTAATGTCCTAGAAAGGTTTGAGGAGCTGGATAATGAAAGGGTCATGACAGAGTTCAATAAAATCCACCATGAGACCATGGTAAATGTGTACCTGGAAAATGAGCATCCACGGTCAATTGGAATGGCTTAATCTACCCTTTTTCTTTTCTCTGTTAAGCCTTCTATGATGAGGCTTTGATTTCCTTTGTATTGAAATTTTCGTATTTGCTATAACATCTATAGGTTTTCAAATCAGACGAAAAATATCCAAGACAATATTGGTGTTTTCTTCCAAATTGGTCCATGTGTATCGAATACAAAAAAAAATGCATTATACAATGCTTAAAAGGACAATTAATGCCATATCTATAATGACGATGCATTATCCAAAAATATGCAACACATAAAGTTGTCACATTCTTATCACTATATTATAGACATTTAATGCCACATCTGTAATGACGATCAATTGATAATATAAGTTTAGTGACAATAATTCTTTCTTGAGGTAAATTACATTTTTATCATCCAAAATATAGTGGTTTTTACC
Organism: Sesamum indicum; assembly: GCF_000512975.1. Taxonomy (NCBI): domain Eukaryota; kingdom Viridiplantae; phylum Streptophyta; class Magnoliopsida; order Lamiales; family Pedaliaceae; genus Sesamum; species Sesamum indicum. The sequence goes on from NW_011628264.1 coordinate 2,709, forward strand.
ATTTTTCACCTGAACATTTTTTTTATACTTTACTATCCAAAGTACATGATTTTAACACAAATATTATGGGATTAGATAGAAAAGAGAAATGAACAATATCTTTACTTTCAATGCCACCTAATTTCTCAGAGTTAGTGGCTTCAACAATCTCCAACGGTTATGCAATTAATAATCTATGTAACTTCAGCATTTTACGATTAACGGAATATAGAAAAAGAATACCTTACTCCTCCGTATCTCATTTTTGGTTTCACAATTATAGGAATAGATTAATTCTATCACCCATATGGGACTCAATAGAGTCATTTTACAAATAAATTATCATTGATTTATTGGTGCGGAACTTCTTTTATTGCCCGAACGAGTTATGATAGAATACTTCTTGTTTAGGTTGACGAAAAGGGTGGAATAGCTATGATGTCGAAGATACTCACAACGTGGAGTAGCTTTTTGATGGTCTCCGTTGCATTACCGGCTAAAAGTCGTATTATTGGTGAATCAAGGTCTTTTTTGGAGAATCTAGTAGTCAAAAGCATATTTTAAAGACAAAACTCCTAATTACTTTTGTAACGGTTTTTCCTTCGCTTTACTGCCTCTTGTCTTTCCCTTGGCTACGATCTGAATCATATGTATTGCTGGCTCTAGCCCACCTTTCCCTCTAATCCAATAGCAGATGTGGGTCTAGGTGTTTTCTCCTTCTATAACAGTCGTGGGCCCTTATGACCTGAAATCTAGCCTAACGGACTCCTCTAACTTCACTTCACGATAGTGGAAGGATTGAAGAGGCGATGAGGATCTTCTGTCATACTTTTGAATCTTATATTGGTGCCATACTAATGAGTAACTGACACATTTTTTAATTGAAATATAATTAAATTATAGCATAATTTAAACATGAGACTGCATACAATATATGCATGAATATAATATATATATATCACAAAAGTGTAATAAAAGATCCTTCACTAAAAGATAACGACTGATTGACGATGAGAAAGTCAAATAGATAGGCCAAATTCCAACCCTCCGATGCATTGGGTAAAAGTTATACTGTACTAGATCCATCCCAGTAGGCCTAGAGCGCACTATCCCTTAGAACTTACCAACCTCTATGTCTATTTTCATTTTCAAATTATCTTCGGATGAGTTAAAACATACCCAATGTTTGTCATCATACAAAATCACTTTATCTGGGTATTTTTAACTATTTTGACATAAATACACACATATACATAAATATATACAAAAAAAGACATGTTTGACAGTGATTTCACAATGAACAATAATTTTTGTCTTCCAAAACACAATATTAAACATACAATACTTATTTTAAATTATCTTCAAAAATAAATCCAAACATATATACTATCTCTAACACATACTTATTTATCATTGTTTTTCTCTCTCTTTCTCCATAAAACACAACAAAGCACTCCGAAAATGAATCCAAATACTATGCTTGTGTTTCGTGGACATCTTGCTGCCATAATTCGTTTGAATAAGATAATGAAAATATCAAAATGTATATAAGACAATATCGTGAATACATACATTGTGTTTGCATTTGTGTTTTAGCTGTTTTGTTTTGTGTTTTGAAAATAGAGAGAGAAAAAAAGAAATAAGTAAGTGTGTGTTGAAAATAGATGATATGTTTGGATTTGTGTTTTGGGGTAATTTAAAATATTTTAAAATAAGTGGTGTAGGTATGATGTTGGGATTTGGAAGACAAAAATCACTGTTCATTGTCAAATCATATATTTTTACATATAATATGTATATATATAAATATTTTATGTTTAATGTTGTATTTTTTGGAGACAAAAATATTGTCAAATCATGTTTGTTTTATATTATGTATATATATAAATGTATATATATATATATATCTTATATATAGAAAGTTGAAAAATAGAAAAACACGCAGATAATGTGTAAAAATACAAAAATAAATATTAAGTGTGTTTTATCTTGCCGCAGCATATTCTGACCGAAATCTTGTCTCACCTCTCAACAATTGAGGCTGCAAGGGTTAGCTTTAGTTCAAGAATTTTGACGACTACATGGCGTTTGCTGCCAAATCTTGTTTTCGATTATAGTCAGTTCCCGGCTATGGTGAATAAGGCACATTCTTTCTTGAGATTCGTCGACTGGACTGTTGCTCACCATGATGAATCAGATGTTAAAATTTTTGAACTTCAGCTCGGGCCTACCACTTATTGTGAGGTTTCGATCAAGTACCAATGGGTGGAATTTGCCATACAACACAATGTGCAAAAGCTTGTTCTTCATGGAAGAGTTTGTGGGACTCAAAATCTAGCAGATTCCATCTTTTCATGTCGGTCCCTTGTAAAATTGGAGTTGTCTGTACATGAAATTGTCTTATCTTGGCCTGAAACTATTCAGCTTCCAAACCTCAAGAAACTAAAGCTGAAATTCTTGCTTCTGCCAGAGATGATCACCAGCCAAGATTTGTTCTCAAATTTCCCTGCACTTGAAAAACTCTCCATGTTCTTCTGCAACGTTGCGTCCCTCAATGTTTTTTCCATTTCATCTTCAAGATTAACGGAGTTCACGATGTCTGCCTGTCTAGGGATGGAAAGCTGCTCGATCAGGCTCCAGACTCCATCTCTTTCTAAATTCATATACACCAATTGGGATCCAAGGGAAAGCTGGAGTCTTTCTAAATTCATATACACCAATTGGGATCCAAGGGAAAGTGTGTTGCACGTGCCTCCATGTGCATTTTCATTGGTGGTTGATGGTGATGATTCTCTCATGTGTAGAGGAAGCCCTGACGAGTTGAGTCAAACTGTTGTTAAACTCACTCGAGAGCTTCTTGGGACAAGTTATATCACTACAGGACGTTGGCTCATTCAGGTAATTTACATTGGTTTTCTTTGTAATAGAATCATGCGTGCGTAAATTTTTAGCGTGCACTATGGTATAAGTACTTATACATAGTTTCTTGCATTTGCTTCAGTATCTTTCTATGGTTCCTGATCTACCAAGGCGACTAGCTTCTGTTAGTTACAATTACTTGCTGACGCTGAACGTCAGGGTATGGCCAGTCGCAAGGCACGTTAGAACATTGATTTTGCTTGTTTCCAAATGCCCAATACTCTCCGTGCTCTCTATTGATTTTGTGGTAAGAAGAGATGATATTTCAGCACTCATAAGTATAATACACTTATCATGTGATTGATTCTGTATGGTCATATCTGGTTGTTTTATTATAAAACTACTCTTGTATTTACTGTAGTTTGTTATGCCAGATGCCACAAGGAAGAATTATTAACCGGGGGAATGGGGGATGTGCAGCAGATTATGGTGTGGGAGATTTTGGTGGCTTAAACGATGTTAGAATAGAGAATTTTGGAGGAAATGTGACAGAAATGGCGCTTGTGAGGCATTTGCTGGCTAGAACACCTCATTTACATATAATGAGGATTGAGATGAACCCTCTTCTGGACGACATTGATGCAGACTTGAAGATCCATCAGATACTTGAATATTGGAGAGCTTCTCCAAGAGCTAATATCATTTTTGACTAATGTCATGTAGTCATTGCAAGTAAACCCCTCTCTTTCTCTCCCGCACACACACACACACACTTGCAATTTTAGTACTAGGGTAGCAATTTTGATCGTGTTGAAATTGATTTTGGTAATTTGATATTGCAATTATAAAAATTTTCAATCGAAAACAATTTTGGCAGAAAAGCATAACCTGAATAGAAAAGTGCATGTGTTGTGCACATAACGTGCTAATTTGGGGTTTTCGAATCAATTTATGAATTTTCGACCATAATTATCTCTGAAGGACCCCTTTTTATATATTTACGGGACCAAAATTTTAATTTTCCCAAAAGGAAAGATAGAAACTTGACATTGTGGGTTTTGGGAATATGAACTGATTTTTGTTGTTAATTTTCAACATATGCAGCAGTGTGGTGGAAGACTGAAGCGTCAACACAAGTTGTGTTTGGAGTTGATGATGTTTGGGATTGGTTGTATGTTGTGCTTAGTTGTACTTCTGTTGAATTAAAGTCTAAATTCATATGCTTGGGTGAAAAAGACATGAGTTGTGTGTTAGTTATCTCTATTTGATATTATTAGTTACGTGTGTTGAACGTTATTCGTGTTATTTCAATAAAATTCTTATGTTATAATAATAAAATAAATTTATATAAACTAAAACTTAATAGGTACTTTATAAATAAAAATATTATTCTTACAAAATAAAAACATACAGTTAAAAAATAATATTGTCTTCTCCACTTTATTTATTATTTTTTTTTCCTATTTGTAATATATGTATATACCAATTTATATAAGTAAATGTTATAACTACAAATATGTCACTGACTATATTTAATGATAATTTTAATTTTTATCACTAATAATTATACATTGTAACGATAAGCACGACCACGATTAGTTTAATCGATGTCTAATTAAGGACAAATTGATGAAAGCAACACTGACTGATGTTGTCTAAAGACTCTTGAACACCAATCAAATCTAGGATTATCCGTAAGATAAGTCTTCAAGAAAGAATAATTATTTGTTTGAATTATCAAATTATTCTATAAGATGAGTTGGATTAATTGTTAATTGCCAACAGCCACTTATTTTATAACCTCAGAGAGGTTCAAATCCTTATCTTAATTCTTCGATTATTGAACTCAGTCAGTCACCCTCTGATTAATTAGTTTAATAGTATTAATTACTTTCATAATTTATTTTTTTCCAATTAGACTAATTATTAATGGTCATATGCCAATGCTACTATATATAATTATTTGACAAGAAGTTGAATTGTCCTCGTGATGCTTAGCTACCCAATTAGACGTCTAAACATATATAGACAGAAATTGACTTTGATAATCATTTGTGGTTAACTAGTGATAATTCATTATTAATCAAAAGTAATTAATACAACATTGTAAAAGCAAAACATTAATTGTTTTATCAATTGAAAAAAAAAATGACTATTGGCTATAATTTTAATCGCTACGGACTAAAAATCGCGGTAAATAATTTTTATTCACCACGGTTAAATAAAATCGATGCAAAAATATAGATTTTCCACCAAGAAAAAGTTTTTTGCCACTGCTAAATATTTTAGCTATCCTCGCAGATACCACGGCCAACAACTGCTGCATAGCTCTGGTCAATGACTATTTGCTACGACTATTTTGTTTTTAACCATAGCTAAATGTTACATTTTTTTACAGCATATGTTGTTTTTATTTCGCAATTTTTGACATTTAATTTGTTTTCCTCTGCTTCCGTTCGTCGTATTTACTGACCAAATTTGATCAAATCAAATCAATTCAATATATTTATCATAAAATCATTTATTTTTTTAATTATACATCAATCATATTATAAGTATATCTGATAAGAAAATGGAATAGATGAAATCAGTAGTTTTTATTAATTAATTATTTTTTAAAATTATATATGAATTAGTTATAGTATAATTATTTCGAATTTAACTGTTCTTTATTTTTCAATAAAAAAAATGGAGAAAATGAAAAAGGGAAAACTGACTAATTCTTTAACCTACTTCTCTTACGTCAGCTCCCTTTTCCTAGGAAGACTATTGAATTTATTATAGCAATTATAAATTATTTAATCATTTTATTCTAATAATATTATCCCAAAAAATTAAGTTTCTATTTTAATATAATCTTTTAATAATAGAAAAAACCATGCTAAATTAATGCTATGACATCAACCATTATCAATCACCACATTTTCAACACAATAATTCAAAAATACAGGTAAACTATATTCATCAAATTTTAATAAAAAAATTACAATAACTCAATGAATACATATTCATACGAAGCACAAACCTAAGATATCGTTTTCTTCTAGAGTTGCACAAATTTCTTTACATGCCAATAAATTTCACACCGTCAATTATTATGATGTAGTGACTAAAAAATCGAACATGTTACACCCACGTTTTGATAGGATTAAACGTATATCCTGACATATATGTTGATTATTATGTAGTTATATCTTGTTTGTCTGGATAGTAAGTCAGTTATAAGGATCTTTACCGACACACATGACACAAGTACAATCCTCTCTGTCTGGGGTTAATCACATCCACCTATCCTGATGCTTGACAATAATTACAAATATCTATTCGTTGTTTGAAAAATTACAATTACTCTTCTGATTTTGACGTTCGTCTAACAACGAACCATTCTATTAGCCTTTATTAGATTTTCATCAATTTTCTATAATGGACTTACTAAAATACCCTTTTAGATTATTTATTATAATTTTTAAATATAAATAATAAGAAATTATATGGACCACCTAAACCGATATCTTATGAGGGCTCCGAAAAAATCAAACCAATCATTAGCAACAGTGGAGTTACATCCATACAGCTGTGTTACGGAGGGATACCCCCATCACCCCATCCCCCCATCGATACAAAAAACTGAAGTTCCAATTTTGGTTTGATGCATGTAATAATTATTATTATATATAGAACTGATGACTCGGAGGACGTCATTACATTAGCTGTCTTTGGTCCCTCTATCCACACCATCATACCCATGTCAACAAAATTATCTCTAATTTCCCCCCATTCCCTTACCTCACGCATGCTTCCTTTTTCCTACCCACTTCATCAACCCTACATGCATCAATTATTTTTCGACAATTTTTATTTGAGTCAGGTTTAATCGAATAAAATTAATTATAAAGTAAGTATATTGTATTTATTATGTGATAATTATTTTTTTTAAATTGATTATACGATAAATGTGTTATACTTTCCATATGATTTATTCATATTTAACTGAATTGGATTCGAGCCAGAATTTTACATTATTTCCCCAATACTCTTCATGTTATATTTTTATTTTGTTTTAACTTTTATCTTAAATGTGCGAAATTTTGTATCATTTGTGTATTTTCAACAATATTTCATATATATTTATAAATTCTAGTAATTTATAAAGAAATTTTAATTGAAATCAAGTCGAGCAACAATTATGTTATACTTATCATAACATTGGTGCAAAGAGATTGATCAATCGCATAATCAGTACTACAATAATATTTGCTCTATATATGATTGATGAATGGATACCGGCAAAAAGACTTTTCAAATTTTGTAGTAAAGAATATGACACATCATTGATATTGTTTACATTACTATTATTAAAGTGTGAAGTCTGTTCCAATAAATTTGATATTGTTTACTATTATTAAAGTGTGAAGTCTGTTCCAATAAATTACATCCAAACACTGAAAACAAAAATTATTAGGGATAAAAGTATAATTTACAATAAGTTACGACACTTATAAACAGCAAGAAAATTCTCCAAATAATATAAATATTGTGTTTTGCACTTACTTTTTCTTAGAAAAAAAATACAAGCAGCTCTCTTACGATATTGTAAATGAGTAAATTACCTTTTTATGAAAAAAAAAAAAGGAAAATACATAGACGGTTAAGTTGATATTATTTTTTATAAAGAAATAATTTACTCATTTACAAAACTACACGAATTTAAATTCATTAAATCCCTTTTTCTTCTCTCATCTTTTCTGCACACGTTGGTTTAAAAATATTTGTGGACCAAGCTGAATATTTAATTATCAAGTATTTTGAGATTAAGATTATGTTGTTACCTTTAGATAATAAGGTTGATTAATGGCATTACTTTGATTTGAAAATTAGAAAGGCTATATTGAAATTTTTTGTCCTTTAATTAGAGGCATTTGGAGTTTTGGATGTTCAGAAAGTGAAACTGACAATTTGACCTGTTATCCTAGTAAATTTTGCGATTTGCTAACACACTTGGATAGAATTTATCCGAAATTGGCACGTGCAAGTTGTGTGCTGGTGTAAATTTGAGGATATCGCTGACCGAAAGTTTAGAAGTTAGTTTAGAATTCAAAGTTTGATATGATGTTGGCTATAATAAGAGATTTTAGAGGATTTTTCAGGGCAAGTTGCATATAATCACTAAAATTATCGATCAAGCCTGCAAGGCTTCCTTATAATGATACCTACGAGTCAGTTCAGTCGATTCGACACTTAGCCAATCGACCCACTGTGATCGCATAAACATCTCACATTTGTTGCTGGTAAAACACGACCCTCATCAAATCAATGAGACTCTCAATGCAAGCCTCAGTAGGACTCTCGATGCCTAGTCTCGAGGCCCTCGACTTAGAACATTTCAAACCTAACCTTGGCAATCGGTTTCATGACCACCATCCAATCTGGAGTCCAATTGTTGCATGGTTGTTAAAGTGGTTAGTGGACATCTGTTCTGATGTTAAAGCAGTGCTTGACGTAATTTGGTAAGCACAACAAATACGTGTGCCGAAGACGAATACTTAACATATTCATCGAAAAAATATTGCTTAAATAAAGATTGCATTAATGATTCTCAAAACCACCAATCCAATTGGATTTTGGTCACCCATTCAAACAATATCCCACTTGATCTTAAAGCCAATAACTCACATTTCCAGATAATAAGCAATCTCTGATATCGGCTAGGTCTTATGGACCTAATTTTTGTTTTTGCCAATATCCTACGGTCCAACCGCATATTACATCTTCCTATCATCACTCAAAGCAGATGCTGGTGTCTAAGATTTTTTCCTTAGGCCTGTGATGAGATCTCAGGCCTTTTACCTTGTGCGTAGCCCAGTTGTCATCCTCTAAAGTGACTACTAGTGCGGCTGTGCTAGGTAGCGTACCCAACAATCGTGTTTTTTTTTCGGTCCTAACGTTTTCCACTTATAACTTTAAAATTGCCATACATTCAATTTTTCATGATAAGGTTCCTTCTGGTATACTAATTGGAACTTTTTCAATATTACCACATTATCATTAATCTCGAATGTACGTTCTTTTTTAGATTAAATATTATTCATATGATCTCGGAAGCTACTATTGCTATAGCCATCCAGAATATATTTTCTATTAATGTGCGTCAAGAGCTCTTCTTTAGTCCTTACTCAGGTATGAAAGATAGCTCCTCAACATCTGTGTGTTGCCTTATCAGTGCACACTCGATATCTATTGTTATGCTAAAAAAACATAAGCAACATCGGGTTCAGTGCACCGAACAATATTACATGCTGCTTAAAGCAAAGACGTAGGGGATGTCAAACATCTAAGCCCCTCATCAGTCCATCATGACTGAATCTTGGATAGCTTATCCCTAGATAGGAATTCAATTCCTACTATGGAGAAATTTTTTAACAATGTTCGTATTTTAGACTTCCATAAACGTCTTTCTATCATTCCAAATGATTGAGACGTTCTAACATCTAAAACACTTGTAACACAATTGAGCTCGCACTGACCTTTCACCTTGTTCTTGACCAAGTCATGTACCTCAGAAGCGAAAGGTAAAGGGGCCGGATGCTGGAAGAAGAATGTTGAGAAAAAATCAAGTACTGGAAGCGCTCAGAGCACTATTGTTGCCCAGTTGATGTGATTTGCCACTAGATTCCAGCGTATTTCTTATCTGAGTTTCAGTCCCTTATATTCATTCTGGATTTATGCTATGCAACACTTTGTATGAAACAGCCTCCATACTCAACTTTAATTGTGCACCAAATTTGAGTGGTGCGTGCAATGCAAGACTCTTTATTCACAACATTATTGCTTCTAAGCTCACTATATTCTCTGCTTCTTAGTCTTTCTTGGCTCGCTTGACTCTCCTATAGTAGTGGAAAAATCATTAGTATCACAACAAAAAGGGGTTCATTTAATTTTACCTCTCAGCTTCTTCATGTTTTTCTGGATGGCTGCTTGATAACACCAATCTTCATCTTTGAAATTGAATCCAACTGTCCCTTGGGTACTTTGTATGAATGGATCAACATTTCTCTCCATGGACTGCAGATCTTTACAAAGAATATGGGAGCTGCTACTTCTGTTGCTACTCTACTCTGGAAGAAATATTTGCGAAACTAATAGATGTATTCATCTACTGCGCAAATACTCCTCAATTCAAGGCTGGGAAGAGCATGTACATATTCTCTAGCCTTTTCTGCTCTACTTCCTTTGATGAAATATATCTTGATAAGCCTTCCTAGCCGATCTGCTATTGCACTTTTTGGATTTCCGGCACAGATAGTGGCTTTTGTATCTTCTGGGTGTCACGTTTTGATAGGAAACAGATCCTCTTCTAAGGAACTCACCGTCCTCACTACATACTTATGATGACCATGTTTGAGACACGATCACCTCTTAAACAAATCTAAGATACAGTCATCGCATCCACACGTGACTGCTTTGATGAAGTATCCCTCTATTTTGAAACAAATTTTGGCATTGTTTATTGGTAAATTCAGTACTATTGTCACTTCTGATCTTTTTAACCTTACGATTGAATTGAGTTTCAACCATGTTTAAGAAGCATTCCAGTTTTTGTTGCACTTGAGGCTTATGAACCATCATGTAAATTCATATGGCCCTACTACAATCATCAACAATAGTAAGCATATATGTGCAATGTGTGACAAAATACTGATTATAAGGGCCCCAAACATCAATGTGTATGAGATCAAAAACAGTGTCAGAGTGATTTTCATTAAGCTGGAAATGGAGTCTGTTTTGCTTAGCAAGTGGACATACTTCACAGCATGTGAGTGGTTCATTCCTATCTATTTTAAAGGGCAAATGAAACATAACATCTTTACTAGGGTGTCCTAGTCTATTGTGCCATAGATCAGCATGCTTATTATCCCTTTTCAGGTATTTCAAGTCTTCAGTCAAAGGAGGGTACCTGCGAAAGTTATAGAGTTATTTGCATACATGCTGTTGGAGAAATTCTGAGAAAAATCTAAATTATGCAGAGCTTTCCTCACTTTAGCTTTGATTAATTCTGAAAGGCTGTTTTCACTCTAAGAAGAGCCTTGTGTGTTTCCTTTTCCATTGTCCAGGTGTGTATTGAATGTTTTGTTGATCACAAGTTTATTTGCACCCTTTCTTTGTTTCATCGATTCGTCATACCACTCCAGATAGCTGTTCAGTTCAAAGCATTGTTCCCTTATGTGGCCTGACTTCTTGCAGTACATGCAATACATCTACTTCTTTTTAGCAGCACTCCTTTTCTTGATGGGATTCCTGAAACCACTCTGTTTTCTTGTGTCTATAGTTTGCACTGCCATGACCTCTTCTTTGTCAAGTTCAATATTCCTGGCATTTACTTCCCTTTGTTTTTCTACTTGTAATATCATAGAATACACCTTCCCTATTGAAGGCAATGGATCCATTACCAGAATTTGATTGCGAATGTGATCATACGCATCGTTTAAGCCCATCAGAAATTGGATGAGCTGAGTGAAATTAGTCTTCTCTGCAAATTTGGTTCCAGAACTAACTCTTGCATTTCGTATAAAAGTGGTCCGTTACTTTCACCGAATCTTGCTTCTAAATCGAGCCAATGGTTTCTTGCAGAAGTGGTGTATAAGAACGCTTCAGCAATGTCCTTCGAAATGGAGTTAAGAATCCAGGTAATGACCATACAGTCTGTTTTCCTCCATTGTTTGATTTCAGTTTTGTCCTACTCTGGTTTGGGACATGTTCCATCTATGAATCCTTCTTTTCCTCTAGCACCAAGGACAAATCTGATTGATCTGACCCAGGTGAAATAGTTGCTTCCATCTAAAGGGGTTGTCACCAAGCTTATGGTGGTATGATCGTTGTTCTGCAGTTTTATGTTTTCTAATAATGGTTTCGCATCATCTTGCTTTCTTATTTTTGTTGGCTTTTTGTTTCCCTTTTTTTTTGAACTAACAGTAATTATGGATCTTTTTCTGCTCTTGATACCATGTTAGAATTCAAGAACTAGAGGAAGCCATTAAAGAAACGAATTGGGCGAGTATCAAAACAGGAACCAAGAACTCTCTTTATTTTATTGAATATCTGAAAATTTAAGTTGCAGAACACAGGGTCTCCAAACCCTCTTATATACAAAGGAAATAAACTAACTTCTCAACTAACCAATAAGAAGGAGTCAAACGGATACAAGAAAATGTAAATGGAAAATTGCGACTTTATAAGTGTTAGGCGTTTTTCACTGCAGAAGCTCCTTCTTCAGTTTTGCTCTGTTTCTTCTACCAGACATCAGCTGGCAGACCTCCATTAATCTAACTCAAATCTCTCGAACTTCAGCAATCACCATATTTGGGTATCCTGAAAGTGCTACCCCCTCT
>NW_011628264.1:15015-19476 GCF_000512975.1 Sesamum indicum
GCAATATTTTGTTATCAATAGAAGGCTAATTCTTATTGTATTTGCTTCTATTAAGAGAAAGCTTCTATCTAACGTTTATTCGCATACTAATACACATTGTAGAATTAGAACAAAGCTATTACCTAACTAGTCATCCTAAGCAGATCATGCACATTGAAAGAGGTAATACATAGCTATTTGTGCATTTTTTTCTCTAATCTTTGGACCGTACTCATTAGTATTGTATGATGATAAAAAAATTCAATCATGCATCTGATAAGTTGGAAGACAATAGAGAATACACCTTTCTTAGCCTCCTAAAGAGAGAAAAGCATCAATCTAAGATGGTCCTTTGACAAAACCAAAATAATGTGTGACGAAATAAAAGTCTAAAGAAAAACAAGCAAGTCATCCTCACAAAAATACCAAGTAATGACACTCCAACGTATCGGCTATAGATGGAAAAGGCGAAAATAATCTAATATATTTGAGTAAATTAAGTTATCCTACTCAGTTGAACACCATACTATCCGGCATGATATTTGTTATATCACCATTTAGATGTTCAACTACAATATATTTATCAAGTTGAAGATCTGCTTCATAGAGGACACAAAAAGGTTATAAAGTGAAATCAAAGAGCCTAAGGGTTAAACAGTTTAACTACAACTACCATAGAATGACTTTGTATATTAGACCTGTATCAACATTCCATTCATTTTAGTTTTTGTGTTGTCCTTCATAAGTGTTGTATAACACCTTTACAAAGTGTTTTTAAAACAGTGCTAGTAGTATTCTTTTTCTAGTAGACCTTCATTTTTTCTTCAAGCAACTCAGACAGGAATTTGTTGAGTTCCTATACATCATGTTGCAGGAAAGAATCACGGGTATCCCCTCCAAAGCATCTTTTCAAATTTTCATTGTTCTGAAGCTTGAAACAAGCTTTGTAGAGCCATAGGCGTACTTATGGAGGGCTCATCATTAACAACCTGGATATAGAATTTAGGAAACTTCCATACGTGCAAACAACTCATAAAATCAGAGGAATTTATTACAAAAATAAATTTGTACAAAATTCACTAATTTTCATATGACACCTCGTCGTTCTTCGCAAATTATTATTGGCTCCCCTAGGTTTTGTGTTGTTTATCAAACTAGTAATTTTATTAGTTTCAAATGTGGAAACAAAAATTCTTGAATTTTGATGAATGATAATTCCTCTTATATGTTTAATTGAGGCAGAATGTGTATTAATTATTGTTTTATAGATATAGTTATTTTATTTTTATGTATTTTATATCAAATACATAGGGTCCTTTCTTTTTATGAAAAATTGAGATTTCACATAATTTTAAAGATTATGTATTCATTTGGCAAGGTCTTGTCTTAGTGGGGATATTTGCTTCTAAAAATTCACATTCGTAAGGAAGGTTCACAATATATTTTTTTCTATGCCAAATATGCATTGGGATGTTCATCACATATTTCAAGTTCAAATTTATTATGAGCCATTTTAATTTTTCCGTGTAATTTAGGATCTCATGTAGTTCATTTATTCATAATGAATTAATTTCTTCCTTGATAAAGCATATTTGGTTAGTCTTAGATACTATTAAATTCCTTATTTCATTAATAATTTTGTCTGTTGGTTGGGTGATGAATTCAAATTTTATTATTTCATCTTCAAAGGTTCATATTATACCTTCCTCAGTAATATTTCTTATTGGAAAGATTTTCTTAAGGAAGGTGTTCCAAGAATAATTTCGTTAGTTAAATGTTTTATTAATAGGAAGCTTGTTGGAATACATTTTTTATTATTACATATGTTAGCTTTTGAAAATTTAAAGTTTACATTAAATTTTTGTCATTAGTAGAGGATAAAGAGTGGGTAGTCTTTTCAAAATATCTAGTTGGTAGAAGGCCTCCTTTAATACAATTAATATATGTTCCACTGTATATAAGAGCAGTAAATATTTTTCTAAAATTGTTATAGATTGATTTTGACATTCCATTTTTGACTAGTGACTATTTACAAAGGGATAGAGAATCAACCTCATATTTTTCTTTACCTAATTCAGTATTCATGTAGAACATTTCAACTATAGTAGTAAGAGACTATATATATTATTTCACTAATTTACCATTATTGTCATTTCACTAATTTAGACAATTTTATGATTAGTTTGGGATGGAAATGAAACCATCCAATAGACCAAAATTCCTAAGAATAGAACTTCAGAAAATAAAGAAAAGAGGTATAAAAAGAAAAAATTATGAAAAGAAATCAATAAAGATAAAGACTTAGCTCAAAAACTGCTGAAAAGCTAAAAATAGTACCCCCAAAGAAAATAAGAAGATGCTATATTTGTGGAGAAACAGACCATCTTGGGAATAGATGCAGAAACAAAAAGCTAGGAGAATAATATTTTTTACCTCAACAGCCTTTCAAAGTCAATTCAAATAAAATAGAAATAAATTTTAGAGCATTTCTAAATTAATTAAAAATGATACTCTAATAGTTACAATAATACAAAATGGTATTTGTGACTTGTGTATGCATGTTTATAAGTCGAATGAGGCGGTAGGTGATGGCCCACCCAGCAATTCTCATCCTTTTTTAATTTATTTTTATTTTATTCAAAATTTTTCATTATATCCTACTTAATTCTTTGTTATAAAAATTTGCCCCCAATATATTTCAATTTCAACCTATAATTTAGTTGTAATTAAAGTTAAATTTTCTTCATAATTACAAATTAGTTTCTCAATTATGTATAAAATATTATGGACATCACATTGTCCAGGCTGAGCGCCATCGGCAGAGGGATATAACGAGAAGGCTCAGGAGGACAGATCTCTGAAGAAGTAGGACTCTCTTCCAATTGAAAATTCTTGACTAGGATACACTCCCGTAGATTTCTCCAACCAACAAGATAAGGATGCCAAGGATGCTTATCCATTGGCAACTGCGTCCTCGACCTCTCAGAGACCAGACTCCCTCGCCAACTGGGCACTTTGGCTATAAAATTAGGTTCAACCCACTCATGCAAGAGATGGCTTTCTAAGTATTCACAAGTGATTTTTATCATACAAATTCATTCTTATTCACGACTTCTCATTATAATTCATAATTTCTTGCTCATATTATCTCTTTTCAGTTCTTGTTTTTGCAAATTCCAATCCTTAAGCTTGCAGAAAATTGGGCCGACTAAGAAGCTCAAGTGTATCGAAGATTTCACTCGTACATTTTTTTTGGCACGTATCAATATCTTTTGAATTTAACAATTATTTTTTGAAAAGTAAAATTTAAAAATATATATTTATCAAAATTGTTGCGAGTGAAAATTGCTCGTTTGGGTATAAATGTTCAATTTGAGATATTTGGCTTTGATTTTTCACAAGTGTTAAGATGGGGGCCTGCAAAAAAAGGCATTAATATTCTGATACCCAAGTCAATAAGTACTTATAGAAAATTGAAATTGACGAAGATAAGTGTAAGGTAGAGCGATAGACAAGCATAAGAATAATTAGAATATGAATGCTCTATTTACATAAATATAACTGAAATAGTTGATTTGTAGAAACACTTGCGCTAATCAAACAAGATTTAGATTGTCACACGAGACTGTTTTGTTCACCTTTATTTTAGATTGAAAAGTTTAGAATTCTTATTCTGTTAAAGTATATTAAAGCGTTACATTTTTCTCATTTATTTCATTTGGTTTTGAACATTTTGGCAAATGATAGTTATCCATATCAACATGTTATGCTCCCATCTGTTAAGAGATAGTGATCTCTTACTGGGTGATTAGTCACTTATTCCACTTACCATATCTTGCAAATGAGGTGTATGAGGCTTGTAAGGAGGAGCTATACTACGGTTGCTAGCTAATCAAGGGATGCAAGTGGCATCTATTAATAAGTTCTGTAGAAAATTTTATTCATTAAAATTACTTCTACTTATGTTTAGTTGTTAGGACTTGGTGTTAGATTTTAGATTTTAAGATTTGTGTTTTTCCGCTGCAAATATGTATTGAGATTTTATTTCTTAGGTGTTATTACTGTTGAGTTTGGATCTATTGTTCATAGTGGGCACTTCTGGTACTAAGGCTATGGGCTTGATGGCATGGCCATGTCATGACCCATGATCCGAGGCGTGACAATGCGACTTCTGATTAACATGGTATGTTGTTCGGAAAATTTTCACATTTATTATGATGGATAATATTATAATTTCATTCTCTAGTTGGTGACAATTATTTTTTTTTCTTTTGTGTGTGATGGTGGTGTGGGGGCGGGGGAGGGGGAGGCTGAGAAGGAATTTAAGAAAAGGAGAGAGAAAAATGTATAACACATTATTGCCTTCAAATATGTCAATAAAATGTTTGAACAGATGCATGCCTACCAAGAAAATAAGAAAATGGAAATAACCATTAACTAGAATGTGAACGAAGCTTCATGTACGTAGCATCTTCTTTAAAA
>NW_011628264.1:19588-20908 GCF_000512975.1 Sesamum indicum
TTTTTGCAAATTCCAATCCTTAAGCTTGCAGAAAATTGGGCCGACTAAGAAGCTCAAGTGTATCGAAGATTTGACTCGTACATTTTTTTTGGCACGTATCAATATCTTTTGAATTTAACAATTATTTTTTGAAAAGTAAAATTTAAAAATATATATTTATCAAAATTGTTGCGAGCGAAAATTGCTCGTTTGGGTATAAATGTTCAATTTGAGATATTTGGCTTTGATTTTTCACAAGTGTTAAGATGGGGGCCTGCAAAAAAAGGCATTAACATTCTGATACCCAAGTCAATAAGTACTTATAGAAAATTGAAATTGACGAAGATAAGTGTAAGGTAGAGCGATAATCAAGCATAAGAATAATTAGAATATGAATGCTCTATTTACATAAATATAACTGAAATAGTTGATTTGTAGAAACACTTGCGCTAATCAAACAAGATTTAGATTGTCACACGAGACTGTTTTGTTCACCTTTATTTTAGATTGAAAAGTTTAGAATTCTTATTCTGTTTTAAAGTATATTAAAGCGTTACATTTTTCTCATTTATTTCATTTGGTTTTGAACATTTTGGCAAATGATAGTTATCCATATCAACATGTTATGCTCCCATCTGTTAAGAGATAGTGATCTCTTACTGGGTGATTAGTCACTTATTCCGCTTACCATATCTTGCAAATGAGGTGTATGAGGCTTGTAAGGAGGAGCTATACTACGGTTGCTAGCTAATCAAGGGATGCAAGTGGCATCTATTAATAAGTTCTGTAGAAAATTTTATTTATTAAAATTACTTCTACATATGTTTAGTTGTTAGGACTTGGTGTTGGATTTTAGATTTGATTTTAAGAGTTTTTCCGCTGCAAATATGTATTGAGATTTTATTTCTTAGGTGTTATTACTGTTGAGTTTGGATCTATTCTATTGAGTGGGCACTTCTGGTACTAAGGCTATGGGCTTGATGGCATGGCCATGTCATGACCCATGATCCGAGGCGTGACAATGCGACTTCTGATTAACATGGTATCTTGTTCGGAAAATTTTCACATTTATTATGATGGATAATATTATAATTTCATTCTCTAGTTGGTGACAATTATTTTTTTTTCTTTTGTGTGTGATGGTGGTGTGGGGGCGGGGGAGGGGGAGGCTGAGAAGGAATTTAAGAAAAGGAGAGAGAAAAATGTATAACACATTATTGCCTTCAAATATGTCAATAAAATGTTTGAACAGATGCATGCCTACCAAGAAAATAAGAAAATGGAAATAACCATTAACTAGAATGTGAACGAAGCTTCATGTACGTAGCATCTTCTTTAAAA
>NW_011628264.1:21990-23160 GCF_000512975.1 Sesamum indicum
AGTTTTACTATTTCATTGTCTCCATTTTAAGCAGATTTTTAATTAAAGAACGATGGTGATGTCTTTAGATTGTGACTGTTGAAGATTTCACAAGGCAGATTGGAAAGGATATATGTTTTGATTTAGTGGATCATGCCAAAATTAGAAGCTTTTGTGTTCAGAAGCTTAAACCATTTCACATTTTAAGGTATATAAGTATTTCCAATTGATTGAAGTTAGGTTCTCCTAATCTTAACAGTTGTTGTGTCCTTTTATACAGATTGAATTTTCTATTACAATTTATGTTGTAGTTTTTATTCCATAACATACATACACACCTTAATATAAAGATTACGTAACTAATTTCATCTAAGGATGAATTTTATACACATGTCGTGTATACTGAAATGTAATAGAATTTGTAACTAACAACTGCACTAGGAAATTTAATCTCCCTCTATGTCAGAGAACAGCTAATAACAAAATACTGAAATGTAATAGAATTTGTAACTAACAACTGCACTAGGAAATTTAATCTCCCTCTATGTCAGAGAACAGCTAATAACAAAAATCAACCTTATTAGTTCACTAAGCTATCAATTAGAACTTTTCTTATTGTAAAATCTGCTTGTTTATGTATGTAATTGTATTTTCTCCCCTCTGTACATGATTAACCTGTGTACCATATCATTTACTCTTATAGGAGTAAACTTTTGTTCTTCTTGTGAAGCATGTTATTATTTAGTAATTTTAACAATTTTTCATTTATTATTAGTTGTTATTGTTGTTACTTGTACTGTGTCAGGAAAATAGCATGTTTCGTCCAATAAGTTAGTAATTTTAACCATTTAGCAATCTACTATTCCTTAAATATCCATAATGTAATTAAAGTTGTAGTTCTTTTGACTCTTTCGTCACTTGTACTATGTTGGGAAAATAATTTTTTTATATCGTAATTTAGGTCTACTTTTTGTCCCATTGGTTATGGAATACTCACCTTTGTCCTTGTAACTTATGAAAAGCAACACTTCTGGTCTCATTAAACGTTTCTGTTAGATATTTTAATGAAAACACGTGGTCGTTTGGACTTTACACTTTTGGTCCCTTGGTTACATGACTGTCACCTTAGTCTGAACTTAAAAATACAACACTTTCGTTCCATGCACTTAACTTTCACGTAGTTTTTTTTGT
>NW_011628265.1:0-4270 GCF_000512975.1 Sesamum indicum
TGTCCAAATGAGCACTTGCTCTATCTAGCCAGTTACATCCTACACCTTTAGACTCGCTAAGTAGATGTTTAATGTTAAAAGAGGTACAAAAAACCTTCACACTATCAAAATCATCTTCACACACTCGACTACCTTCAACCACATTGCCCCAAAGCGCTACACCTTAGAGTAGTTGTTGTGAAAATTGCTGATTTAGAGTCATACTTATAATTAAAGGAGCATAGTCAGACAATTGAATCGGGATGACGTTTACTTTCACATTTGATCAGGTAGACCACCTTGAGTTTGCAAATGTACAATCCAAACGAGCCATGACATTGTTGGAATGAATGACAAAGAGCCAGTTACATTGGTTGTAAATCATTCTGCAATCTTTATCGAATAATATTAGATTGATGAATACGGTAAGAGTTCATCAAGTTGGCAGTGTGTTATATTTTGTTTAATGCCCGCAGGTCTTTCTCTTTAATCGGTCCCACTGATATTTAACGGGGTTTTAAATATCATAACCAAATGCCCACAGATCGAAAGGTGAAACTCGTGGAGTTGGGGTATGCATAGATTTAATAGCTATAAAACCAACTCATGAGGGTCTCGGCCTGATGTGTTCCAAGTCGAGAACCTGGAAATAGGGCATCAAAGGTCCTATAGAGTCTTGCACTAAGTATCGCAGCCGTGTTTCGCCGGCAAGAGGCGTAGGTCTTCTTTACTATTTTAGTGTATTAGTTCAGAAGGTAGTTGACTAACTCAATTGGCTTGTGGGAATTATCATATGGAAACTATTAAGGATTGATCAGTATGACTGGGAGTTTTTGGTTCTGATAGTACGATCTTAGTCATCGGACTTGAGTAATCATGCTAGTCACGTGCCTATGAAGGCTGTATCTTGGATATGGCGAGTCGTGATTATGTCGTGAGACATGATCGTCATAAGCCTTATCTAGTGCATTCTGAGTATGTAGCAAGGACGGTGGATTCCAACAGAGGATCTATCTCCTGTCAATATATATCAATGAGTTCTCTTATACGCTCTAAGATAGTTTAGACTCTAAAAGTATTTAGCCAAAATGATTGATTGATCAGGGATAGTTTTAAGATCAGATCAGTAGAGTAAATGCGTCTCGAGTATTAAGCACTATTGCCTAGTCAAGGATGGGAACCAACATCCAATTCGATGCCTGATTGTAAGACCGGAAGATAGTTGACAATAGGACCGTACTTGTACAGATTCAGAGCCTACATGTTCATCCTGCTATTCACCTAGTTTCTGGTACCGTAGACCGTTGTTACACGACCACCCATGGTAATGACCAATTTCTGATTATGGGTTAATTCCAAATAATTAATTAAATTAGATTTAATTAATTTTGTTGTTCGCTCATGCCCAAGTCTAGTTTAGGGTGAGCTTAAAGAATCACACCCTACCACTATAATGGGATGAAATTAATTTGGAATTAATTCCAGAGAGTCGGATTAATTTAACTGAGTTAAATTAAATCTTGGAGAGAATGAATGGTTGGATCATTTATTTAGACCAATTCATTTGATGGATGACTTTAGTTTAATTAATTTGATTAATTTGAATTTCAAGTTAACTATTAAAATTAATTGGAATAATTTTACTAGGCTTGGTTTGATTTATGAATTGGATTTATAAGTTAAAAGCGAGAAAAAAGAAGGCTGGGATCCTTTAATTGGATCAAAGTATATTTTAATATTTTAGTCACGTGCATATGAAAGTCCATTAGACGTGGGCTTGAATTAGTTTTAATTACTCAAGCTCGGTACATGAAAATGCAAGCCCAAGTCCTTTGTTAGGCCATGGCTAGGTTAAAGAGTCAAAACTCATCCTTGGGTGTGGTGTGGCATAGATTTGTTAGACGGTTGAAGAAATTTTTCTAGGTTAAAGCTCTTTGGTATCTTGTGACTAGGTCACATATAAAGTTTCTACAATACTCACAGCCGACCAGCAGCTGCAGCAAAAATATACCCATGAAATTTCACTCAGATTTTCTCTCCAAAAACCCTCTTAAGATCTTAGAGATCCAAAGAGGAACAAAGGATCAAAAGTTAAATAATAACGTTGTTGATTCTTTGCACATTTGTTGAGTTTTTGGTAGTACAAAATCTCCACATCCATTAGTGGTGGTATGTTAGTCTTTGGAGGGTCTCTAAATCGAGATCTCACTATGAACGATACAGAATGAGGAATCAACGCTTGTAGTCGAACATAGTGTGGATTTTTGTCCCTCTTATTTATTTTTTCTCCGAATTATTGGCCTTCATTGTTTTATTTTTACACCCCAGGTCGGGGAAAAAATTAAGGGTACACCCGTTGGTCAAGATTTAATTTTGCATTTAATTTTGGGCTTGAGAATTTTTCTTAAATTTTTGAATATCTAAAATATAATTGATTCTTGGAAAAGTAGAAAAAAACCAAAAAGTTTCAAAAGAATAAAAAGAATGGCAGTACATGTGTCGACAAGCACACGGCCGGGCGCGCAATCCTGCGGACATGCCTGCTAGGAAGGGCGCACACATGTCTGCGCTGAACGAGCGGACGTGCACTGGAAGCAGATCCACGAGCGGGGTGCGCGTATTTTTTGCTCATGTCTGCTTTATGTTTTTTCAGAATTTTTATTTTTTCTGAATTTTCTGCATATTTTTCTTAAAAGTAAATTTTGGGGAATTTAATTTTTGGTTGAGATGTGATATTTGTTTAAAATTAAATTACTAAAATTAATTTGAATGGGTTCTCAAACAAGAATTAATTTTTTGTATCGATTGCACTTATGTCCATATATAAGTTGCATTACTTTTAATAGAAAAACCCTTGGATTGGATATGTGATTAACATATGACATTGGATATTATTACTATAATGCATGGTTTGTGTTATATTTTTTGTGCATGTTTATTTTGAAAATAGATATGCTTTTTTGTTAATTTGATTAACATGGATGATCACAAAATCCATTGGATGGTTTATTTTTTTTTGGGTTGTGGCATGCGTGCCACTTATTTTCTTATCTCTCTATTTTTAGCCTAATTTTTAAGGCATGTTTTCTCCCTATCTATTTACTTTCCGCTACTTCTGTTTGGGGTTTGTTTTTAGTCGTAATAAGTGTAGTAGGTTAGGGAGATCTATTTTTATTTTTTGTAACAATTGAAAAAATTACCTCAGACAAGAGAGGCCTATGGAGGAGCCATAGGTTGGCTCATGGAGAAGAGGTCCAAAGGATGGAGCCAACGAAAGAGATGAAGAAATAAAGAGAGATTACAAACACCATAGTATATTAATGGTCCTACCCTAGACTGATCATAGATCTACTATGAGCTCACTGGATCACATAGTCGGCTTTTGATTATCCAATAGTGTCGTGCTAGACTTTTATTTTTGCGTTCCATGCATTTTAATTAATATTTTTAATATTTAGAATATTATGCATGAAAAATATTAAATGTGATGAGGTCTCGGTCATATAAATAACAAAAAACCCTTACTTTGTTGGACCAAGTTAAAATATTAGACTCAAAAATAGAAATAAACATCGAGAATTTTGGTTGTGGACCCTAAGCCCACTAAGTAAAGGTTTTTTCTAACCTATTTGAGAGTGATGGTTTTAATAGAAATAGTGGGAGGGTTAATGACTGAAGTCCAAATCGCTAACTTGAAAATAATTTTATAATAACCTAGCAATTTTTGTATTTATTGTAGATGTCTAAGAATCAACTTAACAGCATACTTGAGGATAATAAATTTGATGGAACAAATTATTCAAATTGGCTGAGAAATCTAAGGATAATCCAAGATTTCGAGAACTAAACTTATGTTCTGGATAAGTCTACCTCGTACTTTGCCAAAAGGGTTCTTGCTAGGAAAACATTTGACGCTCGAGAAATTTACTCAGTGGCATGAGGACAACTAGATAGTACGCAGTATCGTATTGGGCATGATGAGTAACAAGATCCAAAAATAGTACGAGAGGTACAAAGATGTATAGTCAATAATGCACCGCAAAATGAACATTATGCGATACTGTATGAAGGAATTCTAAGGTGCTAGAATAGTTGAGGGATTGTCCGTATGAGAGCATCGAGTGATGATACTATCCCTAATAGAAAAGCTGAAAGACCTCCAGGCTGATTTCGAGAATGAACGTGATATTACAATCACTACCACCCTTTTTCGATCAATTTATTATCAACTATAACATGAATGGGATTGAGAAAAACGTTCATGAGTTGATTAATATGTTGGTCCAGTACA
>NW_011628265.1:7571-14645 GCF_000512975.1 Sesamum indicum
GTGTTTCGTTGGTAGGAGACGTAGGTCTTCTTTGCTATTTTAGTGGATTAGTAGGAAAGATAGTTCACTGACTGAACTGACTTGCGGGAATCGTCATATGGAAACTATTAAGGCTTCATCGGTATGACTGGGATTTTTTGGTTCTGATAGTACGAGATTAGTCCCCGGACTTGAGTAATCATGCCAGTAACGTGCATCTGAAGACTGCATCTTGGATATGGTGAGCGGTGACTGTGTCATGAGACATAATCATCATAATCCTTATCCAGTGCATTTTGAGAATGCAACAAGGACGGTGGATTCCAAGAGAGGATCTATCCCTTGTCAATATATGTCAGTAAGTTCTCCTATTCACACTAAGATAGTTTAGACTCTGAAAGTATTTAGCCAAAATGATAGATCGATTAGGCATAGTTTTTAAGATCAGGTCAATAGAGTAAATGCGTCTCGAGTATTAAGCATTTTTGCCTAGTCAAAGATGGGAACCGACACCTAATTCCATGCCCAATTCTAAGATCGGGAGATGGTTGGCAGTAGGACCGTAGTCGTACATATTCAGAGCCTACATGTTCACACCGCTATTCACCTAGTTTCTAGTACCATGGATCGTTGCTACACGACCACCCATGGTAACGAGCTATTTCTGATTATATGATAATTTAAAATAATTAATTAAAATATATTTAATTAATTTTGTTGGCCGCACACACCCAAGCCTAGCTGAGGGTGAACCTAAAGAGTCACATCCTACCACTATAATGGAATGGAATTAATTTGGGATTAATTTCAGAAGAGTCGGATTAATTTAATTGAATTAAATCAAATCTTGGAGAGAATAAATGATTAGATCATTTATTTAGACCAATTCATTCATTGGATGACTTTAATTTAATTAATTGAATTAATTAGAATTTTAAGTTAGCTATTAAAATTAATTGGATTAATTATACTGCTTGGTCCGATATATGAATTGGATTATAAGCTAAAAGAGACAAAAATATAAGGCTTGGATCCTTTAATTGGATCAAAGTATATTTTAATATTGGACTTATAAATTAAATTAGGTTTGATTTAAAGTCCATTTGAAATAAAAAAATAAAAAGTTTCAAAAAAATAAAAAAATAGCAGTACATGTGCCGACAAGCACACGCCTGCGGGCGTGCGTGCGCCCTTGCCACCACGCATTGGAAGTAGATCTATGAGCGGGGTGCGCGCATTGTTTGCTGATCTCTGCTTTATGATTTTTCAAAATTTTTTTTTTCAGAATTTTCTGCATATTTTTCTGAAACAGTAAATTTTGGGGAATTTAATTTTGGTTGAGATGTGCTATTTCCCAAAATTAAATTACTAAAATTAATTTGAATGGGTTCTCAAACAAGAATTAATTTTTTGTATCAGTTGCATTTATGTCCATAAATAAATTGCATTATTTTTAATATAAAAACCCTCGGATTGGATATGTGATTCATATATAATATTGGATATTATTATTATAATGCATGGTTTGTGTTATATTTGTTGTGCATTTTTATTTTGAAAATAAATGTGTTCTTTTGTTAATTTGATTAACATGGATAATCACAAAATCCATTGGATGGTTTATTTTCTGTTGGGTTGTGGCATGCGTGCCACTTATTTTCTTATCTCTCTGTATTAGCCTAATTATTTACGGCATGCTTTCTCCCTATTTATGTACTTCCCGCAACTTCTATTTGGGGTTTCATTTTAGTTGTAATAAGTGTACGTGGTTAGGGAGGTTTAGTTTTATTTTTTGTAACAATTGAAAGGACTAGCGCCGACAATAGAGGCCTATGGAGGAGCCATGGGTTGGCTCATGGAGAATAGATCATTTATTTAGACCAATTCATTCATTGGATGACTTTAATTTAATTAATTGAATTAATTAGAATTTTAAGTTAGCTATTAAAATTAATTGGATTAATTATACTGCTTGGTCCGATATATGAATTGGATTATAAGCTAAAAGAGACAAAAATATAAGGCTTGGATCCTTTAATTGGATCAAAGTATATTTTAATATTGGACTTATAAATTAAATTAGGTTTGATTTAAATTCCATTAGAAAAAAAAACAAAAAGTTTGAAAAAATGAAAAAAATGGCAGTAGATGTGCCGACAAGCACACGCCTGCGGGAATGCGTGCTAGCAAGGGCGCATGCACGTCTGCGCTGGAATGCGCGGGGTGCGCGCACTGTTTGCTGATGTCTGCTTTATGTTTTTTCAGAATCTTTTTTTTTTTCAGAATTTTCTGCATATTTTTCTGAAACAGTAAATTTTGGGGAATTTAATTTTGGTTGAGATGTGCTATTTCCCAAAATTAAATTACTAAAATTAATTTGAATGGGTTCTCAAACAAGAATTAATTTTTTGTATCAGTTGCATTTATGTCCATAAATAAATTGCATTATTTTTAATATAAAAACCCTCGGATTGGATATGTGATTCATATATAATATTGGATATTATTATTATAATGCATGGTTTGTGTTATATTTGTTGTGCATTTTTATTTTGAAAATAAATGTGTTCTTTTGTTAATTTGATTAACATGGATAATCACAAAATCCATTGGATGGTTTATTTTCTGTTGGGTTGTGGCATGCGTGCCACTTATTTTCTTATCTCTCTGTATTAGCCTAATTATTTACGGCATGCTTTCTCCCTATTTATGTACTTCCCGCAACTTCTATTTGGGGTTTCATTTTAGTTGTAATAAGTGTACGTGGTTAGGGAGGTTTAGTTTTATTTTTTGTAACAATTGAAAGGACTAGCGCCGACAATAGAGGCCTATGGAGGAGCCATGGGTTGGCTCATGGAGAAAAGGTCCGAAGGACGGAGCCCACGGACGAGATGAAGAAATAAAGAGAGATTTCAAAGCCCATAGTATGTTAATGGGCCTACCCTAGACTGACCATATATCTACTATGAGCACAATAGATCGCATAGGCGGCTTTAGATTATCCAATAGTGGCGTGCTACACTTTTATTTTTACGTTCGATGAATGTTAATTAATGTTTTTAATATTTAGAATATCACGCATGAAAAATATTAAATTAAATGTGATCTCAGTCACATAAATAACAAATAACCCTCACTTGGTTGGACCAAGTTAAAATATTAGACCCAAAAATAAAATAAAACAAAGGATTGTTATTACATGTCTTCCATCCACTATGATGTAGTGAGGAAGTTGATTTCACCCATACGTAGTCTCACGAGTCGTGGCACGTTTGATTAAAATGAACCTACATTATTATTGTGAACGAAGTGAATACACACTTGTTTCTCTATCTCATGAGTCATGGGGCGGTGGTAGTCTGCTCTATAATTTGGTTGATGGGTTGGGTCTAACAACAAGCAACATGATTCGGTTGGAGTCCCTGAAATCACGTGAAAAAGGTGATGCATAATATCTTAGGGATCTAGTAGGTCGAGAATGGTATTTGATATCTCCCACAAGGTTATTTCCATGTGAATCGTGAAAGCGCAACATCGAGAATTTTGCTTGTGGGCCCTAAGCTCACTAAGTAAAGGTTTTCCGAAAGCCCATTTGAGAGTTGATAGAAATAGTGGGAGGGTTAATGACTGAAGTCCAAGTCCTTAACTTGAACATAATTTTATTATAATCTACTAACTTTTCTGTTAATTTTAGATGTCTAAGAATCCACTTAACAACATACTTGAGGATAATAAATTTGATGGAACAAACTATTCAAATTGGCTGATAAATCTGAGGATAGTCCAAAATTTCGAGAACTAAAATTCTTATTAATTTCTTTGTACTTTAGTAATCCTGGGGTAGGGTGTGGTTGTAAGGCACTATATGATCAGCCTACTAAGATATCTGGTAATATATATGCTGAGAAAATGGCAGGCGACCTTGATATTCACCAACTCAGCAACAAGCCTCAATTGAGATTGGGTGCAACCGTTTCATAACGGTTGCTTGGCTGCATGCACTACATCAAGAAACTGGTCTGCTAGCCCAAACACATAATTAGGGCCCTCTACCATAATATGAACTAAGCCCTGCAGTAGTATGACACGACCTCGTACCATTATCAGGCACAGCATCCTGGTTATACTTAGAAGACCAGACAGCCGACCTGGCGGCATCAAAAACCATTCTCTGTTCCGAATCCATCTGCACCGCATCAGCCCAAGGCGTACTGGTACCCTACATAACATTAGAAATGGGAGTTTGCTCCTCCTGAAATAGGGCCGTGGTGACGGCCTCAAAATACTCCTACACCCTCTACTCGTCATGAGAAGTCCAATTATAATAGTACGACATAAAACCTTTCATAAATAAGTCCCAATTTACCTTGTCCGTGGTTTTGAAAACTTCATTTTGGCACTTCTAACAAGGACACTTGATTTTCTCACCATCTATATATACATGTTGAGTTTTCGATCAATCTATAAATGTAGCAACACCATCCTCAACAGAGTAAGACCCACCCTATTTGGAAGGTTCTTCTCATACGTCCATCTCCTCAACAATCTTAACATGACGATGAGTCCTACACAGACACACAAACACACGTAGATACTTATATATATATAATTATGATATTAAAATTAATTGATAAAATTAAAACAAATATAATCAATTGACAAATAAAGAGTTAAATTTTTTACCTGATCAAAATAACTTTAAGAATATTTAATTGGATTAAATACCTAGTGGGCAGAATTAAATGATTTTTTCTAATTAGATATAATTAAAATTCATTGGGCCTTGAATTTACTTTACATAAAATCAGCCCAATGATTAATGCCCACTAGCAAACTTAATGGAGGGAAAGTTGACCAAAGAATTGTATTTTTGGAAAGTGCTAGTTTGGTCATAATTAGACTCTTCTCTATTTGGAACGGATTGAAGAGTTACCTTATAGATAATAGAATGTATCTAGACACATTCTTTTTTATCTATTCAAGGAATATAAATGTATTTTGTGTATGATTATTAGGGTAATAATTCATTACACAATACAACATTTAAAAATTCCCTCTCCTCCATCATAATTCGACTACTCCCTTCATCTCAGCTTTGGTGAGTTTTTCCATCTTGATTCCTTCTAGAAAAGGAATTAAGGTCTCATTTTTCGGTGTGATGTGTATCATCTTTAGAGGATTCCTATGTTGGAATCTCTTGTGAACATTCAAGGAAACTAGCAGGTTGGAAGCTAAAAAATTTAAGAAGCACATTTCGATTTTAATTCTAGCTTCTACATTTATTTTTTCATCCATAGCCTCATATGATTATATTTTATTGTTGCGTAATTTTTCAAACTATATCGAATGCCCGAGAACTCCAAGAGTACTCCCTTCGAATTCAGTTATTTTTACGCTTCAGATTTTATTATTATGTGTTTTAATTTATCGCTTCCGCTAGAGCGTTTCTGGGCCGTAACATGCGATCTTTCAAGTGGTGAGTCCGATGAAATATAGAGGCTATCGGTTTTATATGAATAAACATGCCAATGTGTTATAATGTTTTTTAAAGCATTTTTTATTGGTTATTTTATTGATAATTATGTGTAGAAATTAACTTTTTTAATTTTGTGATTAATTGAATGATTTTAGTATTTAAGAAAATTTGAATTTTTCTGTAAATACTTGGTTTTTAGTATTTTAGTTTAATGTGTCGAATCAAAAAAATAATTTAAGCAACTGTCGGCCGGCGCTACACAGCCGCCCATTTGCACAGGTAGGCTAAAATTAAATTGCTTTCTTAATATGGTTTATTTTTGGGCATTGGATGCACATATTTTTATCATCCTTTCAATTGTAATTTTAAACTTGTGTTTTCTGTATATATTAGTTTTTGTAATGTTGGATATCATGATTTTTCTTATGCATGGAATGTATTATTTTATGTCAAGCATGTTTAATTAGATTATTGTGCTAGTTGGATAAAAATGGATGATCATGGAGCTCCTAACCGTTTGAATGTATTTATTTATATAGTTTATATTGGGTGGGCCCATGTGCCCTTTATTATCTCCCTCATTCTCTCGTTCTTGCCTTGGAAATAAGGCTTGCTTTCCTCCATATTATGTACTTTCCCAGACAGCTAATCAGGATTTTCTTTTAAATTGTAATGAGAGTAAAATATATTTTGGGAGAGAGTTATTATTTTCATAGAAGCAAGTCCATGGAGAAGAAGGTCCACGGAGGAGGAGGTCGGCGGAGAAGGAGCCCCATGGAGGACTTACAAGGCCCATCTATATCTTAATGAGTAAATTACATTTCTAATAGCTTAGGGCCATTGTAGATAACCTTAGACTCATTGCGGTTACAGTGGGTCGCATAGGTTGGGCTCGTGATCATGCAACAGGGGTATGCTTACTTTTGTTGCATGCGATGCGTTTAATGTTTTTATTTAAATCCATTTAAATATTTGATATTTGTGCATGCAAACTTTAATCTGATGAGGTCTCGGTCAAACACTAAAAAATTTAACTCTCACTTGGTTGGACCAAATTAAAGTGTTGGGACCCAAACTGAACTTGGATCAAAATGGTCTGACCTCTGCAAGGTTTTCATCCACAATAATGTGGTGAGGAAAGTACCACTACCCATATGTGGTCTCGCTAGTCGTGGCACATTTGGATTAGAGGCAAGCTGTACCATTATTCAACAAAGGAACACGCTCACTGTTTTCCTGTCTCACTAGTCGTGGGGGGCAAAAGTTGAGGTGTGATTTGGTTGATGGGTTGAGCACGACACGAATTAAATATTAAGCCCATAATAGACTTGGATCGAAATGGCATTTCAATCGATCTAGTATTTCTATCCATAATAATATCATAAGGAAGCTACCACTTGTTAGAATAGGTGACCTAAAAGCCAATTGGATTGGCATTCTTGTAATCTATTCTGACAATAACTCGATTTTATGTAATATTATTTAGTGAATTAAATGAGTATCCGCCATTGGCATTTCATTGTTGTGCTCATTACATTTATGTTTGCATTTCTTTCAAACATCACAACAAAACCCACAGACCACCTTGAACAACCGTGCAACAGTTGGACTGCGCATTG
>NW_011628265.1:16630-17849 GCF_000512975.1 Sesamum indicum
TGACACCCATTCCATGTTTTAAACTATGGCCAGGAGACGATAGATGGAATGACCGTACTCGTATAGATTTGGGGCCTAAAAGTTCACATGGATTTTCGCCTAGTCTCTAGTGCCATGGACCATTGCTAGAAGGTCACCATGATGATAGGCTTTCTTGCTCAAGGATTGATCAATAATTATTAATTAAATTTGATTTAATTAATAATAGTGGTGGACACTAGCTCAAGTCTAGCTGAAAGGTGAACCTATAAAGTCACACATAAATCACTACGAAGGGACGAGTAATTAATTGAGAATTAATTTTATAAATAATTGAAATACTTATATATGAGAGGGATTCATTGGATGGATAAGCCCAAGGATAAATTATTTTGGATTAATTGAAATTAGGCTTGCCCTTAGCATTTAATAAGTTGGACTTATTATATAATAAAGGCTTATTGGGTTCATATATTTAAATGGATTAACTTTATGGTGGACTTAATTAAGTAGGATTTAATTAAATTAAATTTAATTAAGATTGATTGGGCCTTATATTTTAATTAATTAAAATAAACCCAAGCCCATTAAATAAGTTGGTGGAAATGATTTGGAAAGAAAAATATTGAGTCAAATTCACTTTTCTTGATTAGGTTAATCAAGAAATACTAATTAATAATAGTGTTAGACACTATCCCAAGTCTAACTGAAAGGTGAACCTAAAGAATCACACACAAATCACTGAAAATGAACATAGAATTAATTCCATAAATAATTTGATTACTTACAAACAAGGATCCATTGAATGGAAAAAGGCCCAATAATAAATTGATGGCATTAATATATATTTAGTTTGTCCTTATAATTTAATAAGTTGGATCTTATTAAAGAATAAGGATAATTTGGGTATAAGTTTTTAATTAGATTAAATAGAAGTTGAGCTCAATTAAATTGGACTTTTATTAAAGATTTAATAAAAATTCATTGGCTTGTATTTTTATAAGGGTAAGAATTGTTCAAGCTCAATTATTTTGAGCCGAGGAAAATTCCATGGAAGGAAATAAATGGCTAGCAAATTGCAGTTTTGGAAAGTTCAATTCTAGCCATTTTTGGGGATCTTTTTATTTGTACAAAAAAAAAAAAAAAAAAAAATCCTTCCCCCAAAAATCATTTGGCCACCCCCTTCTCTCTTTGTGCACTTCGTGTAATTTTCCTCTCTCATTCTCATCTAGAATAGAAA
>NW_011628265.1:18577-23151 GCF_000512975.1 Sesamum indicum
TGTCAAAATGCTTCCCTCGCGGAGAAGATCGAAGACCTCAAAGGTGGGTTTAACAATATCACGTACATCAATGTGAT
The DNA here is from genome assembly GCF_000512975.1 of Sesamum indicum. Taxonomy (NCBI): domain Eukaryota; kingdom Viridiplantae; phylum Streptophyta; class Magnoliopsida; order Lamiales; family Pedaliaceae; genus Sesamum; species Sesamum indicum. The sequence continues at coordinate 18,655 of NW_011628265.1, forward strand.
CCTCCAATTACTTTCTCCCTCTTGTGACCCATTTATCATTACAACATGAATGGACTTGAGAAGTCTAGTCATGAGTTAATTAATATGTTTGTCCAATACGAGGCAACGACCCACAAGTTTGTGCCATCAGTATTGATAGGAGAAACTTTGACCTCCAAGGCAAAAGGCAAGAAGGCCGGAAGCTGGAAGAGGAAGAAGGAAAAAGGAAAAGTCGTTGCAGCCACTTTTAGTGCTCCAAATACCCCTGTTGCTCTAGTGTAAAACGAAAAAGGGAAACGGAAGAACGGTGGTTCACAATGATCAAGGAAAAATGATGTTTGCATTTATTGTCAAGGAAAGGAGCACTGGAAGAGGGAGTGCCCACAACTCCTCTCCAACCAAGGCAATTTGTGATTCAAGTAAATATGATAACTAATTCTGCTTCTTAGGTATTGGATACCGACTGTGGAGCTCACATCTACAATGATTTGCAAGTGCTAGAAAGAAGCAGAAGGTTACGTAAGGACGAAATGGTCTTAAGGCTTGGTGATGGCAAGGCCGTAGCAGTTGAAACTGTGGGATCACTCAACATAGCTATTAGTAATCGTATTCGAATATGATTAAAGAACTGTTAGTATATATTGAGCACAATAAAAAACATTATTTTCATTCCTGTTTTAGACAATGGTTATGCGTTTAAGATCAATAAAAATTATTTTTATTTGATGATTGATGATAACCTTCATCTGCTTAATACATTAACAAAGGGTCTTTATATTCTCCAACAGTTAAATTGAATTATTATTACCTAGCAGAAATAAAAATTAGATAATCATGAAAACACATAGATTTGGCATGCAAGGTTAAGTCATATATCCATAGAAAGGATGAGGAAGTTGGCAGAACTAAGGAGTCTAGAGGTAGAGGACTTGGATAAAAATAAACTTTCGAATCTTGTCCAAAAGAGAAAATGACCAAGAAACCTTTTGTTGGACAAAGTACGCTTGCCACTCGTCTGTTGGACTTAATCTACACAGATGTCTGTGGACTACTAAATATTACGACTAAATGAGGATACTCGTATTTCTTAACCTTTACTGATGATCACTCACTGTACGGTTATGCTTACCTCATGAGGTTCTAGTTTGAGCCCTTTGGAAGATTTAAAGAATTCAGACTTCTAGTAGAGAATCAAACAAGTCGTAAGATCAAAACCCTTATGTCAGACCAAGGTGGGGAATATTTACATAGTGAGTTCATGGATTACTTAAAAGAGAATGGAATTATCTATCAGTGGAATCCTCCTGGAACGCTGCAGCTTAATGACGTGGCCGAAAAGAGAAATCGATCCCTATTGGACATGGTTCGGTCCAAATAAGTTTTAGCCAACTACCCTTGGCTTTTTTGGGAATACGCTCTAGAGATAGCGGCCAAGTTGCTCAACATAGCGCCATCTAAAGCTGTGGCCCCAAACGCCATATGGGATATGGCACGGCAAGCCAGCATTCTACAAGTACTTGAGAGTATATGGTAGCCCGACATACATCAAGAGGCTAGTAGGAGATAAACTAGAATCAAGGTCTAGTCTGTCCAGGTTTGTCGGTTATCCAAAAAAAACTACTGGGTATTATTTCTATGACCCATCAAGACAAAAGATTTTTGTCTCAAGAAACACAATATTCTTGGAAAAGGGTTTTCCAATGGATTGCTAATGTGATGAGGAACTGCTTGAAGATTCATATGAGATACCTCATCAAGATAATGCAACACCATCTGTACCTACGATTCCCAGTATTAGTGCTATAGTCCTCTATAGGTCAACTAGAATATCTCAACGTCCTGATAGGTATGGATTCTTAGGCTTGACTAGCCAATTAGACGGTGATCTAACAACATACAGAGAAGCGATGTATGACATCAACTCGGATAAGTGGCTTGAGGCCATGAAATCCGAAATGGACTCGATGGTTCGAATCAAGTTTGGACCCTCGTGCACCCACCTAAAGGTGTTAAGCCAGTTGGTTGCAAATGGGTATACAAACATAATCTTAGAGCTAGCGGGGAGGTTACTGCCTTCAAGGCTAGGTTCATGGCAAAAAGATACACTCAACGACCCGAGGTCAACTTTGAGAAAACCGATTCGCCCGTGGCAATGACTAAGTCCGTTAGGATACTGCTTGCCATAGCAGCAGGTTACGTAAGGACGAAATGGTCTTAAGGCTTGGTGATGGCAAAGCCGTAGCAGTTGAAACTATGGGATCACTCAACATAGCTATTAGTAATCGTATTCGAATATGATTAAAGAACTGTTAGTATATATTGAGCACAATAAAAAACATTATTTTCATTCCTGTTTTAGACAATGGTTATGCGTTTAAGATCAATAAAAATTATTTTTATTTGATGATTGATGATAACCTTCATCTGCTTAATACATTAACAAAGGGTGCTAGGATTAAATCAATCCTTGTATATTGAGAAAGTCTTGAAGAGATTCAAGATGGAAAACTCAAAATAAGGATTCCTTCCAATGAGGCATGGGATTAAGCTGTCCAAGAAACAGTCTACCAAGACTGATGAGGAACTCAAATGGATGTCAAACATTCTCTATGATTCAGCTGTGGGCAGTATTCAGTATGATGTTTAATGCAGTAGACCCGAATTGCATACGCTTTAAGCGTAACTACCAAATCTCAAGTGTGTGCTGATGAAGCTCACTAGAGTGCGGTCAAGACCATACTTATGTACCTGAAAAGGACTAAAGATATGTTCTTGATATATATAGTGGTGGATAATTTATAATGGAATACTACAACGATGCTAACATTCAATCAGACATAATGATGCCAACAATCAATCAGGTTTTGTAATCAAGCTAAATGGTGGTGTGATTACTTGAAAAGTTAGAAACAAGCTACCACAACAGATTCCTGTTAGAACAAGTGACCAAAAATCCAATTAGATTAGTTGTTTTCAGAACCATTCAAGCAATATTTATTTAAACAATGTTGTCCCGACGAATATGAAAAGTATTCATCCTAGCGTATGTATTTGTTGTGCTTACCAAATTACATCAAGCACTGCTTTCACATCACAACAGATGCTCACATACCACTTTGTAACCCTTGTAGTTGGCGTATATGAAATTTCTATGGGTTAGTTGACAAGGTCGTCATATGAAAGCCTTAGAGGCTTGGTCGGTATGACTTGAGTCCCTAGCTTCGATAGTATCGGAGTAATCCTCAGACTTAAGGAATCACAATAGTCACGTACAGGCGATGTTGTATCTTTGATTTGTGCGTGAGGTGATCGTGTCAGAGGCGTGGTCATCACAAGCTATGTCCAATGCAGTCAAAGCATGTAGAGAGGATGGTGAGGTATAAGAAAAGGATTTGTCACCTGTCAAAACGTGACAGAGGTATCTCTGATGAACATGGAGATGTGTTTATGTTCTATAAACCTTAGATCATAGTCATTGGTCGAATAGGAAAGGAGGTTCCTATGTCGAGCAATTTGGCATAACGAAATTGAAGAATTAAGCATGGACGCCTAGTCAAGAATTGGAGCCGACACTCAATTTCATGCGCTAGACTAAGGCCAGGAGACGGCAGACGGAAGGACAGTACCCGTATGGGCTCGAGCATCTAAAAGTTCACATGGATATTCGCCTAGTCTCTAGTGCCATGGGCCATTGCTAGACGACAACCTATGGTGTACGGGCTTCCTAGATCAAGGATTGATAAAAAATTATTAATTAAATTTGGTTAGTAATAGTGTTTGACACTAGCCCAAGTCTAGTTGAAAGGTAAACCTAAAGAGTCAAACACAAATCACTAAGAAGGGACGAGAAATTAATTGAGAATTAATTTCATAATTAATCGGACAACCTATAAATGAGAGGGATCCATTGGATGGAGGAGCCTAAAAATAAATTAATAGAATTAATTTATATAGGGCTTGCCCTTATTATTTAATAAGATCGAGTTATTAATTAATAAATGCTTATTGAGCTCATGTATTTAATTGGATTAAATATATGATGGGCTTAATTAGGTTAATTTTAATTAAATTAGATTTAGTAAAAAATAATTGAGCCTGGTATTTTATTTTTCAGAAAATCAGCCATCGCAACCTTAATTAAGTTGTTGGAAAATCCAAAATAGGAAATTATTGACTAACAATTTCACTTTTGAAAAGTGTTATGTTAGTCATCCTTTATTTGGAATAAAGGATTTATTACCTTATGAATTGTAGAATGAACTTAGACACATACTAGTACATCCATACGAGGTATATATCTATATATTAGTTATTTGGGAAAAAAAATCCTACCCTAGAAGCTCCTAAATTCGGCCTCCTCTCGCACAAGCACACTTGGTGTGTTTTTTTCTGGCTAATTTTCTTCTAATAAAGAGAAATGAGGGATTCCATATTTTGATGTGGTGTGGACATGTCTTTAGACAGCTTCTACCTTGAATCTCATGTGAATGGATCAATGAAATGGAGTTCGAAACAAAT
>NW_011628266.1:0-419 GCF_000512975.1 Sesamum indicum
GTAATAAAATTACATGTAAAACACACTAGAAAATGTTGCAACCTTCTTTGCTCCAATAATAGCAATGGGTTTAAAAGAGCAGCAATAGTTAACGTCTTCTTGATGCTAACAGGCAGACTTTCACCAAAGCATCGAATAACAACCAACTAGTAAAACAACTTTAAATTTAATAAAATTCCAAAGCATTACTGCCATATTTCAACTAATAGAACTGATCACATGTCGTAATCACATATAACATACTCAGTAAATATATGAATTCTTACAACTAGAAGAACAAAGCAATTAAAATGATACATTGCATCAAACTGAAAAACACTAAATGCACCAAACTAATGAATTCTCCACTAAGGTAAAGTGGTTTTCATCAAGAAGCTCATCATCCACCAAACTGAAAAACACACACACACACACACACA
>NW_011628266.1:657-1085 GCF_000512975.1 Sesamum indicum
CGGAAAGAGGAGGAAGAACAAAACTTCTCATGTTTGTGGTCGATAAAATTGAAAAAGAAATGCAGTAGCTGATTAGATGTAAAACACACTAGAAAATTCTGCAACCTTCTTTGCTCCAATAATAATACTGAGTTCAAAAGAGCATCAATAGTTAAAGTTTTCATGATGCCCACAGGCAGGCTTTCCCCAAATCATCGAATAGTAACCAACTAGTAAAACAACTTTAAATTCAAAAAAATTTCAAAGCATTACTGCCATATTTCAACTAACAGGACTGATCAAATGTCGGAATCACATATACCATACTCAGTAAATATTAGAATTATTACAACTAGAAGACCAAAGTAATTAAAATGATACATTATATCAAACTGAAAAACACTAAATGCACCAAACTAATGAATTCTCCACTAAGCTAAAGTGATTTT
>NW_011628266.1:1185-4637 GCF_000512975.1 Sesamum indicum
AGACACACACACAAACGCGCGCGCGCGCGCACACACATGTACACACACACACACCCACACACCACACACACACACATGCACACACACACCCCACACGCACACACACATAAAAAAAAAGAGGCACACACAAGGAAATGGAAAAGTCGGAACAAGGAGGGGGCATCATTCAACAAAACTTCTCATGTTTGTGGTCGATAAAATTGAAAAAGAAATGCAGTAGCTGATTAGAACATATAAAAATATATTCTTTGATATCATGATCTCAATAGAAACCTACTACATCCGATCATGATTTTCAGAGAGGTTGAACAAGAAACTGGATAATATTAATCACAAAATCATTCAAAAGAGTAGCAATAGTTAACGTCTTCTTGATGCTAACAGGCAGGCTTTCACCAAAGCATCGAATAACAACCAACTAGTAAAACAACTTTAAATTTAATAAAATTCCAAAGCATTACTGCCATATTTCAACTAACCAAACTGATCACATGTCGTAATCACATATAACATACTCAGTAAATATATGAATTCTTACAACTAGAAGAACAAAGCAATTAAAATGATACATTACATCAAACTGAAAAACACTAAATGCACAAAACTAATGAATTCTGCACTAAGCTAAAGTGGTTTTCATCAAGAAGCTCATCATCCACCAAACTGAAAAACATACACACACACACACAAACACACACCTAAACCCCACACAACCACAAACACAAACACACACCTAAACCCCACACAACCACAAACACAAACACACACCTAAACCCCACACACACACACCCCACACACACACCACACACGCGCACACACATCCCGCACACCACACACTCACACACACGCACACATGCACACACACACCCACACACCACACACACACACACACACATGCACACACACACCCCAAACACACACACAGACACACACATAAAAAAAAAAGACGCACACATAAGGAAATGGAAAAGCCGGAACAAGGAGGGAGCATCATTCAACAAAACTTCTCATTTTTGTGGTCGATAAAATTGAAAAAGAAATGCAGTAGCTGATTAGAACATATAAAAATATATTCTTTGATATCATGATCTCATTAAAAACCTACGACATCCGATTATGATTTTCAGAGAGGTTGATCCAGAAACTGGATAATATTAATCACAAAATTATTGCCGTAATAAAATTACATGTAAAACACACTGGGAAATGTTGCAATCTTCTTTGCTCCAATAATAACACTGAGTTCAAAAGATAGTTAAGGTCTTCTTGATGCTAACAGGCAGGCTTTCACCAAAGCATCAAATAACAACCAACTAGTAAAACAACTTTAAATTCAATAAAATTCCAAAGCATTACTGCCATATTTCAACTAACAGAACGGATCACAAGTCGTAATCACATATAACATACTAAGTAAATATATGAATTCTTACAACTAGGAGAACAAAGCTATTAAAATGATACATTACATCACACTGAAAAACACTAAATGCACCAAACTAATGAATGCTCCACTAAGGTAAAGTGGTTTTCATCAAGAAGCTCATCATCCACCAAACTGAAAAACACACACACACACACACAAACACACACCTAAACCCCACACACCCACAAACACAAACACACACACACACACCCCACACACACACCACACACGCGCACACACATCCCACACACCACACACACACACACACCCACACACCACACACACACACACACACATGCACACACACACACACACACACATAAAAAAAATACGCAAAAAATAAGGAAATGGAAAAGCCGGAACAAGGAGGGGGCATCATTCAACAAAACTTCTCAATGTTTGTGGTCAATAAAATTGAAAAAGAAATACAGTAGCTGATTAGAACATATAAAAATATATTCTTTGATATCATGATCTCAATAAAAAGCTACTAATCAGATCATGATTTTCAGAGAGGTTCAACCAGAAACTGGATAATATTAATCACAAAATCATTGTCGTAATAAAATTACATGTAAAACACACTAGGAAATGTTGCAACCTTCTTTGCTCCAATAATAGCAATGGGTTCAAAAGAGCAGCAGTAATTAAGGTCTTTTTGATGCTAACAGGCAGGCTTTCACCAAAGCATCAAATAACAACCAACTTTAAATTCAATAAAATTCCAAAGCATTACTGCCATATTTCAACTAATAAAACTGATCACATGTCGTAATCACATATAACATACTAAGTAAATATATGGATTCTTACAACTAGGAGAACAAAGCAATTAGAATGATACATTACATCAAACTGAAAAACACTAAATGCACCAAACTAATGAATTCTCCACTAAGCTAAAGTGCTTTTCATCAAGAAGCTCATCATCCACCAAACTGAAAAACACACACACACACACACAAACACACACCTAAACCCCACACACCCACAAACACACACACACACACACACACACACACACACACACACACACGCGCACACACATCCCACACACCACACACACACACGCACAGATGCACACACACACCCCACACACACACACCCACACATGCACACACACACCCCACACACACACACACATAAAAAAAAAAAAGAGGCACACACAAGGAAATGGAAAAGTTGGAACAAGGAGGGGGCATCACATCATTCAACTTCTCATGTTTGTGGTTGATAAAATTGAATAAGAAATGCAGTAGCTGATTAGAACATATAAAAATATATTCTTTGATATCATGATCTCAATAAAAACCTACTACATCCGATCATGATTTTCAGAGAGGTTGAACAGAAACTGGATAATATTAATCACAAAATCATTGCCGTAATAAAATTACATGTAAAACACACAAGAAAATGTTGCAACCTTTTTTGCTCCAATAATAGCAATGGGTTCAAAAGAGCAGCAATAGTTAAGGTCTTCTTGAATGTTTAGTGCTATTCATACTTTATATAAATATAAATGTATATAGGTACAGATTTAGATATATAGTTCTATTTATACTAAGTTTATGATGGACTTACAGTCAACCCATATCCAATCTCTAATATTTGTTGCATCCAATCAGCCAAATCCAATCTCTATTATTTTTTAAATTTTTTTATATATCATGCACACATTTATGTCTTGTATATAAATATGAAAATATATGCATATATATATCTATATACAAATATAATATATAACAATAGTACTTTTAGAAATTAAAGTAACAATATAGCATAGACTATGCTTTCAGTATATGCAAGAGTAACAAATATTTTACAAGTACTAATATTTTAAAAGCATGAAACATGAACATAAAGAGAACAAGCGAAGCCAGAAATTATGGACCATACTTTTTATCATTCCAATTCGTGATAAACTGAAAAATAAGAGGGCATACCATGAGGCCTTTGAATCATTAAGAGAAGCTCCAAATATAAAATTTTTGTATTGCACCACACTTACTTTATAAAACTCACA
>NW_011628266.1:5757-7121 GCF_000512975.1 Sesamum indicum
TTATGCATTTGCTAAGCGTAATAATAACTACAAGTTAGTATAAAAGGGATACAAACTTGCTTTAATAAACCGTGCAAAAGAACTGAATTTTGATCGTTCTCACAATCCGACGAGACTTGACCCAAACGTAGATCTAGACCCAAGCATTTGTGTTATTCATTTGCTAAGCGTAATAATAACTACAAGTTAGTATAAAAGGGAAACAAACTTGTTTTAATAAAACCGTGCTCTTATGTGCAAAAAAACTATGCGAGGTCATCCGATGTGACAGGACGTCGATATGGGTGGATTGGTTGATTAGTGGACACTTATGGGGTAGTTCAATCTGGACTATACCGGATCATAAGGGGCCATGGGGATGGAGGAAACTCTTGCGTTTGCGTACTTGGATACGATCTATCGTTGAATACCGCATTGGTGATGGGAGTGAATTTTATTTATGGAAGGATCCATGGCACACCCTTGGACCACTCATAGACAGATTCCCACGAGGGCCTTCCAGATTGGGTTTGCATGAGAATGCTACATTGAATTCAGTTATCCACGAGAATCAATGGCAGTGGCCATTGATTACGGACATGGAGTGCTTAGAGATTACTCACACACTGCCTCGTATCTATGGAGGATCAGATCGGATTATTTAGAGATTTATGAATGGGAGCCCCACCACTCAGGAGCTCTATCGGCTTATGATGCCACCGGGACCGAAAGTAGACTGGACTTCACTACTTTCAGGCCCTCTGAAGATTCCTCGTCATATGTTCATCCTGTGGCTTGCGATTTTGGAGAAGCTGGCCACAACGGATAAACCCTGGTTATCCCACCTTGGGCATTGCGTACTTTTCAATGATGACATGGTCGAATCACACGACCACTTGTTCTTCCACTGAAGATTTAGTAGACGATGCATCTGCACTATACGATGCATGGTACGGTTTCAGTGGCGTAATCGGCAATGGACACAAGATATTGTATGGGGGGCACGAAAATGGCGTGGGAAACATATCATCAACATTGCATACCGTGCACTATTAGGATCGTGTGTTTATCTTATTTGGAAGGAGAGGAACACTAGAAGATTTGAGCAAGTTGAGAACCCTCCTAGCATGGTAGCAAACCTGATTATGGAAGATATGCGCCAGCGCATAATTAGTCTAGAACTCCCTAGCTCTGTTAGCACACGCGCATTATATAGACTATGGCGGATACCTTGGCTGGCCACAACGGATAAACCATGGTTATCCCACCTTGGGCATTGCGTACTTTGCAATGATGACATGGTCGAATCACACGACCACTTGTTCTTCCACTGAAGATTTAGTAGACGATGCATCTGCACTATACGATGCATGGTACGGTTTCAG
>NW_011628266.1:7227-7736 GCF_000512975.1 Sesamum indicum
GTTGAACCAGAAACTGGATAATATTAATCACAAAATCATTGCCGTAATAAAATTACATGTAAAACACACTAGGAAATGTTGCAACCTTCTTTGCTCCAATAATAGCAATGGATTCAAAAGAGCAGCAATAGTTAAGGTCTTCTTCATGCTAACAGGCAGGCTTTCACCAAAGCATCAAATTACAACCAACTAGTAAAACAACTTTAAATTCAATAAAATTCCAAAGCATTACTGCCATATTTCAACTAACAGAACTGATCAAAGGTCGTAATCACATATAACATACTAAGTAAATATATGAATTCTAACAACTAGAAGAACAAAGCAATTAAAATGATACATTAAATCAAACTGAAAAACACTAAATGCACCAAACTAATGAATTCTCCACTAAGGTAAAGTGGTTTTCATCAAGAAGCTCATCATCCACCAAATTGAAAAACACACACACACACACACAAACACACACCTAAACCCCACACACCCACAAACACACACACACACACACA
>NW_011628266.1:7803-8536 GCF_000512975.1 Sesamum indicum
GCACACATGCACACACACACACCCACACACCGCACACACACAAACACATGCACACACACACCCCACACACACACACACACATAAAAAAAAGAAGCACAAACAAGGAAATGGAAAAGCCGGAACAAGGAGGGGGCATCATTCAAGAAAACTTCTCATGTTTGTGGTCGATAAAATTTAAAAAGAAATGCAGTAGCTGATTAGAACATATAAAAATATATTCTTTGATATCATGATCTCAATAAAAACCTACTACATCCGATCATGATTTTCATAGAGGTTGAACCAGAAACTGGATAATATTAATCATAAAATCATTGCCGTAATAAAATTACATGTAAAACACATGGGAAATGTTGCAACCTTCTTTGCTCCAATAATAACACTTAGTTGAAAAGAGCAGCAATAGTTAAAGTTTTCATGATGCCCACAGGCAAGCTTTCCCCAAAGCATCGAATAGTAACCAACTAGTAAAACAGCTTTAAATTCAAAAAAATTTCAAAGCATTACTTCCATATTTCAACTAACAGAACTGATCACATGTCGTAATCACATATAACATACTCAGTAAATATATGAATTCTTACAACTAGGAGAACAAAGCAATTAAAATGATACATTACATCAAACTGAAAAACACTAAATGCACCAAACCAATGAATTCTCCACTAAGCTAAAGTGGTTTTCATCAAGAAACTCATCATCCACCAAACTGAAAAACACACACACACACACA
>NW_011628266.1:8581-11917 GCF_000512975.1 Sesamum indicum
CCCACACACACACCTCACACGCGCACACACATCCCACACACCGCACACACACACACACATGCACACATGCACACACACCATACACACACACACACACACACATGCTCACACACACCACACACACACACACATAAAAAAAAGACCCACACACAAGGAAATGGAAAAGCCGGAACAAGGAGAGGGCATCATTCAACAAAACTTCTCATGTTTGTGGTCGATAAAATTGAAAAAGAAATGCATTAGCTGATTAGAACATATAAAAATATATTCTTTGATATCATGATCTCAATAAAAAGCTACTACATCCGATCATGATTTTCAGAGAGGTTGAACCAGAAACTGGATAATATTAATCACATAATCATTGCCGTAATAAAATTACATGTAAAACACACTAGAAAATGTTGCAACCTTCTTTGCTCCAATAATAGCAATGGGTTCAAAAGAGCAGCAATAGTTAAGGTCTTCTTGATGCTAACATGCAGGCTTTCACCAAAGCATCGAATAACAACCAACTAGTAAAACAAGTTTAAATTCAATAAAATTCCAAAGCATTACTACAATATTTCAACTAACAGAACGGATCACAAGTCGTAATCACATATAACATACTCAGTAAATATATGAATTCTTACAACTAGAAGAACAAAGCAATTAAAATGATACATTGCATCAAACTGAAAAACACTAAATGCACCAAACTAATGAATTCTCCACTAAGGTAAAGTGGTTTTCATCAAGGAGCTTATCATCCACCAAACTGAAAAACACACACACACACACACACAAATACACACCTAAACCCCACACACCCACAAACACACACCTAAACCCCACACACCCACAAACACACACACACACACACAAACCCACACACACACACACACACACACCCCACACACACACCTCACACGCGCACACACATCCCACACACCACACACTCACACACACGCACACATGCACACACACACACCTACACACCACACACACACACACACATGCACACACACACCCCCCACACACACGCACACACACACACACACATAAAAAAAAGACGCACACATAAGGAAATGGAAAAGCCGGAACAAGGAGGGGGCATCATTCAACAAAACTTCTCATGTTTGTGGTCGATAAAATTGAAAAAGAAATGCAGTAGCTGATTAGAACATATAAAAATATATTCTTTGATCTCATGATCTCAATAAAAAGCTACTACATCCGATCATGATTTTCAGAGAGGTTGAACCAGAAACTGGATAATATTAATCATAAAATCATTGCCGTAATAAAATTACATGTAAAACACACTAGGAAATGTTGCAACCTTCTTTGCTCCAATAATAGCAATGGATTCAAAAGAGCAGCAATAGTTAAGGTCTTCTTCATGCTAACAGGCAGGCTTTCACCAAAGCATCAAATTACAACCAACTAGTAAAACAACTTTAAATTCAACAAAATTCCAAAGCATTACTGCCATATTTCAACTAACAAAACTGATCACATGTCGTAATCACATATGACATACTAAGTAAATATATGAATTCTTACAACTAGGAGAACAAAGCAATTAAAATGATACATTACATCAAACTGAAAAACACTAAATGCACCAAACTAATGAATTCTCCACTAAGCTAAAGTGGTTTTCATCAAGAAACTCATCATCCACCAAACTGAAAAACACACACACACACACACACACAAACACACACCTAAACCCCACACACCCACAAACACACGCGCACACACATCCCACACACCACACACACACACACCCACACACCACACACACACAAACACATGCACACACACACCCCACACACACACACACACATAAAAAAAAGAGGCACAAACAAGGAAATGGAAAAGCCGGAACAAGGAGGGGGCATCATTCAACCAAACATCTCATGTTTGTGGTCGATAAAATTGAAAAAGAAATGCAGTAGCTGATTAGAACATATAAAAATATATTCTTTGATATCATGATCTCAATAAAAACCTACTACATCCGATCATGATTTTCAGAGAGGTTGAACCAGAAACAGGATAATATTAATCACAAAATCATTGCCGTAATAAAATTACATGTAAAACACACTAGGAAATGTTGCAACCTTCTTTGCTCCAATAATAGCAATGGATTCAAAAGAGCAGCAATAGTTAAGGTCTTCTTCATGCTAACAGGCAGGCTTTCACCAAAGCATCAAATTACAACCAACTAGTAAAACAACTTTAAATTCAAACTAGTAAAACAGCTTTAAATTCAAAAAAATTTCAAAGCATTACTGCCATATTTCAACTAACAGAACTGATCACATGTCGTAATCACATATAACATACTCAGTAAATATATGAATTCTTACAATCTAAAAAATAAAGCAATTAAAATGATACATTAAATCAAACTGAAAAACACTAAATGCACCAAACTAATGAATTCTCCACTAAGGTAAAGTGGTTTTCATCAAGAAGCTCATCATCCACCAAATTGAAAAACACACACACACACACACAAACACACACCCAAACCCCATACACCCACAAACACACGCGCACACACATCCCACACACCACACACACACACACCCACACACCACACACACACAAACACATGCACACACACACCCCACAGACACACACACACATAAAAAAAAGAGGCACAAACAAGGAAATGGAAAAGCCGGAACAAGGAGAGGGCATCATTCAACCAAACATCTCATGTTTGTGGTCGATAAAATTGAAAAAGAAATGCAGTAGCTGATTAGAACATATAAAAAATATATTCTTTGATATCATGATCTCAATAAAAACCTACTACATCCGATCATGATTTTCAGAGAGGTTGAACCAGAAACTGGATAATATTAATCATAAAATCATTGCCGTAATAAAATTACATGTAAAACACACTGGGAAATGTTGCAACCTTTTTTGCTCCAATAATAGCAATGGGTTCAAAAGAGCAGCAATAGTTAAGGTCTTCTTGATGCTAACAGGCAGGCTTTCACCAACAGGCTTTCCCCAAAGCATCGAATAGTAACCAACTAGTAAAACAGCTTTAAATTCAAAAAAATTTCAAAGCATTACTGCCATATTTCAACTAACAGAACTGATCACATGTCGTAATCACATATAACATACTCAGTAAATATATGAATTCTTACAACTAAGAGAACAAAGCAATTAAAATGATACATTACATCAAACTGAAAAACACTAAATGCACCAAACTAATGAATTCTCCACTAAGCTAAAGTGGTTTTCATCAAGAAACTCATCATCCACCAAACTGAAAAACACACACACACACACACACAAACACACACCTAAACCCCA
>NW_011628266.1:11948-12245 GCF_000512975.1 Sesamum indicum
CACACACACCACACACGCGCACACACATCCCACACACCGCACACACACACACACATGCACACATGCACACACACCATACACACACACACACATGCACACACACACCACACACACACACACACATAAAAAAAGACCCACACACAAGGAAATGGAAAAGCCGGAACAAGGAGGGGGCATCATTCAACAAAACTTCTCATGTTTGTGGTCGATAAAATTGAAAAAGAAATGCAGTAGCTGATTAGAACATATAAAAATATATTCTTTGATATCATGATCTCAATAAAAAGCTACTACATC
>NW_011628266.1:12329-12674 GCF_000512975.1 Sesamum indicum
AAAATGTTGCAACCTTCTTTGCTCCAATAATAGCAATGGGTTCAAAAGAGCAGCAATAGTTAAGGTCTTCTTGATGCTAACAGGCAGGCTTTCACCAAAGCATCGAATAACAACCAACTAGTAAATCAAGTTTAAATTCAATAAAATTCCAAAGCATTACTACAATATTTCAACTAACAGAACGGATCACATGTCGTAATCACATATAACATACTCAGTAAATATATGAATTCTTACAACTAGAAGAACAAAGCAATTAAAATGATACATTGCATCAAACTGAAAAACACTAAATGCACCAAACTAATGAATTCTCCACTAAGGTAAAGTGGTTTTCATCAAGAA
>NW_011628266.1:13818-15186 GCF_000512975.1 Sesamum indicum
TCGTAATAAAATTAAACGTAAAACACACTAGGAAATGTTGCAACCTTCTTTGCTCCAATAATAGCAATGGGTTCAAAAGAGCAGCAATAGTTAAGGTCTTCTTGATGCTAACAGGCAGGCTTTTTCACCAAAGCATCGAATAACAACCAACTAGTAAAACAAGTTTAAATTTAATAAAATTCCAAAGCATTACTGCCATATTTCAACTAACAGAACTGATCACATGTTGTAATCACATATAACATACTCAGTAAATATCAGAATTCTTACAACTAGAAGAACAAAGCAATTAAAATGATACATTATATCAAACTGAAAAACACTAAATGCACCAAACTGATGAATTCTCCACTAAGATAAAGTGGTTTTCATCCAGAAGCTCATCATCCACCAAACTGAAAAACACACACACACACACAAACACACACCCATACCCCACACACCCACAAACATACACACACCCCACACACACACACACAAACCCCACACACCCACCCACACACACACACACACACCTCACACGCGCACACACATCCCACACACCACATACACACACACACACACACCCCCACACACACATCCCACACACCCCACACACCAACACACACACATGCATACACACACACCCCACACACACACACACGCATACACACACATAAAAAAAGGACGCACACACAAGGAAATGGAAAAGCCGGAACAAGGAGGGGGCATCATTCAACAAAACTTCTCATGTTTGTGGTTGATAAAATGGAAAAAAAAATGCAGTAGCTGATTAGAACATATAAAAATATATTCTTTGATATCATGATCTCAATAAAAACCTACGACATCCCATTATGATTTTCAGAGAGGTTGATCCAGAAACAGGATAATATTAATCACAAAATTATTGCCGTAATAAAATTACATGTAAAACACACTGGGAAATGTTGCAACCTTCTTTGCTCCAATAATAACACTGAGTTCAAAAGAGCAGCAATAGTTAAAGTTTTCATGATGCCCACAGGCAGGCTTTCCCTAAAGCATCGAATATATGAATTCTTACAACTAGTAAAACAGCTTTAAATTCAAAAAAATTTCAAAGCATTACTGCCATATTTCAAGTAACAGAACTGATCACATGTCGTAATCACATATAACATACTCAGTAAATATATGAATTCTTACAACTAGGAGAACAAAGCAATTAAAATGATACATTACATCAAACTGAAAAACACTAAATGCACCAAACTAATGAATTCTCCACTAAGCTAAAGTGGTTTTCATCAAGAAGCTCATCATCCACCAAACTGAAAAACACACACACACACACAAACACACACCTAAACCCCCCACACCCACAAACACACACACACACACACACAC
>NW_011628266.1:15252-22966 GCF_000512975.1 Sesamum indicum
CACACACACGCACACATGCACACACACACACCCACACACCACACACACACACACACACATGCACACACACACCCCACACACACACACACACACACACATAAAAAAAAGACGCACACACAAGGAAATGGAAAAGCTGGAACAAGGATGGGGCATCATTCAACAAAACTTCTCATGTTTGTGGTCGATAAAATTGAAAAATAAATGCAGTAGCTGATTAGAACATATAAAAATATATTCTCTGATATCATGATCTCAATAAAAAGCTACTACATCCGATCATGATTTTCAGAGAGGTTGAACCAGAAACTGGATAATATTAATCACAAAATCATTGCCGTAATAAAATTACACGTAAAACACACTAGGAAATGTTGCAACCTTCTTTGCACCAATAATAGCAATGGGTTCAAAAGAGCAGCAATAGTTAAGGTCTTCTTGATGCTAACAGGCAGGCTTTCACCAAAGCATCAAATAACAACCAACTAGTAAAACAACTTTAAATTCAATAAAATTCCAAAGCATTACTGCATATTTCAACTAACAGAACTGATCACATGTCGTAATCACATATAACATACTAAGTAAATAAATGAATTCTTACAACTAGGAAAACAAAGCAATTAAAATGATACATTACATCAAACTGAAAGACACTAAATGCACCAAACTAATGAATTCTCCACTAAGCTAAAATGGTTTTCATCAAGAAGCTCATCATCCAACAAACTGAAAAACATACACTCACACACAAACACACACCCAAACCCCACACACACACACACACACACACCCCATACACACACCTCACACATGCACACACATCCCACACACCACACACGCACACATGCACACTTACACACACCCGACACACACACACGCACACATGCACACACACACACATAAAAAAAAGACGCACACACAAGGAAATGGAAAAGTCGGAAAAAGGAGGGGGCATCATTCAACAAAACATCTCATGTTTGTGGTCGATAAAATTGAAACAGAAGTGTAGTGGCTGATTAGAACATATAAAAATATATTCTTTGATATCATGATCTCAATAAAAACCTACTACATCTGATCATGATTTTCAGAGAGGTTGATCCAGAAACTGGATGATATTAATCACAAAATTTTTTCCGTAATTAAATTACATGTAAAACACACTAGGAAATATTGCAACCTTCTTTGCTCCAATAAAAGCAATGGGTTCAAAAGAGCAGCAATAGTTAAGATCTTCTTGATGCCCACAGGCAGCCTTTCACCAAAGCATCGAATAGCAACCAACTAGTAAAACAACTTTAAATTCAATAAAATTCCAAAGCATTACTGCCATATTTCAACTAACAGAACTGATCACATATCGGAATTACATATACCATACTCAATAAATATTAGAATTCTTACAACTAGAAGAACAAAGCAATTAAAATGATACATTACATTAAACTGAAAAACACTAAATGCACCAAACTAATGAATTCTCCACTAAGCTAAAGTAGTTTTCATCAAGAAGCTCAACATCCACCAAACTGAAAAGCACACACACACACAAACACACCCACACACACATACCTCACACGCGCACACACATCCCACACACCACACACACACACACACGCACACATGCACACACACACCCCACACACACACATAAAAAAAAAGACGCACACACAAGGAAATGGGAAAGCCGGAACAAGGAGGGGGCATCATTCAACAAAACTTCTCATGTTTGTGGTCAATAAAATTGAAAAAGAAATACAGTAGCTGATTAGAATATATAAAAATATTTTCTTTGATATCATGATCTCAATAAAAACCTACTACATCCGATCATAATTTTCAGAGAGGTTGATCCAGAAACTGGATAATATTAATCACAAATTATTGTCCTAATACAATTACATATAAAACACACTGGGAAATGTTGCAACCTTCTTTGCTCCAATAATAGCATTGGGTTCAAAAGAGCAGCAATAGTTAAGGTCTTCTTGATGCCCATAGGCAGGCTTTCCCCAAAGCATCGAATAGCAATCAACAAGTAAAACAACTTTAAATTCAACAAAATTTCAAAGCATTACTGCCATATTTCAACTAACAGGACTGATCACACGTCGGAATTACATATAAGATACTCAGTAAATATCAGAATTCTTACAACCAAAAGAACAAAGCAATTAAAATGATACATTACATCAAACTGAAAAACACTAAATGCACCAAACTAATGAATTCTCCACTAAGCTAAAGTGATTTTAATCAAGAAGCTCATCAACCACTCGATTAAAGATTGAATAGGGCACACTTAGTAGCAGTTTAGAGGAACCTTAAAAGCACAAGAGATATCACCCACTATAGAAGCTAGTCCTCTTCATGATGATGTTTTATGCTCTACTTCTCAGACCACTTCTTGGCTCGACCCACTCGCGAATCATCTAAAGTACTAACATTGGAATCAGAGTCTGAATATGCCTTCCTACTCCTCCTTTACTAATGTTGGAATCAGAGTCTGAATATGCCTTCCTACTCCTCCTTTACGCCGCAGATAAGCAGAATCATCATCTGAAAGCGATTCCTCCTCCTCCTCTTCTCCTTCCTACTCTTCCTCTTTCGTCGCCTGCGCTTCAATTCTTGCAATTTATACCTGCAATGTACCTAATTCAGAAAAGTGGCTTCAATTCCTTAAAAAGAAAAACAAAAAAGAAATTGAAAGGTACCTTCAAAGTAATCCAACTACCCACACTGCTCAAAAGCAACATGAGATCATAGAGTAATTCAAAATCCAAAATTGTATGAATACATGGGATGGTTAATAGAAATCAATTAGCACTGGGTTAGCTTTGTATTTATTAAGGCATTTCAGCAAAAGCACAAGCGACAAGAAACATAAATCGCACAAAATGCCTCAACCTTTAACAAAGTTAGCATAAAAACTTGTAATGGATTTTGATTACTTCATGAAACTTACCTCTCTTCCAAAAAGTTAAAGTTAGTGTCTCCCTCCAGTAAAGGAATCAATCGGGTTGAGGGAGAGCTATGTGATAAATATAAGTAAAATATTATAAACTCTAATTAAAGTAGTAATATTTCTTTTGTTTTCCCGAGTAAAACGTCATAAGCGACCTATACGTACCACTTATAAATCGAGAAAAGAACTACACACAAGTTTGAAACACAAATAAAAATACGGATTATAAAAGTAAATAATAGGGACAATTACATTGATACCCTTGAGATTAATTATATTCAGATACGTAAATACTCGGTTTATACCATTTACTAGATTACAAGTCAGGTTATAGGTATAATTATACGTACATGCCCTATTAAGTAGCAAAAGCGGTTTCTTTTTCTTCCAGTTTAAGTCAGTTGCAGATATGGAAGATATTATTGAAGGAGGGCCGTGGCTGTTTCAGGGGCAGCCTATTGTTCTTCAAAAATGGGAGCCGGGAATGGTTCTGAGGAAACTTAAACATACGCAGGTACCCAATGACCATTATGTTTCAGTTGACGAGATTAATTTATTTATAAGTAAAATTAGAATTCAAAAAATAAAATAAAATAAAATAACATTACTAAAATAAGGAATGAGTGGGAACATGAAGACTGCTAGCTTGGAAATTATTCTGCTATATATATATATATATATATATAAATTAAATATTCTTGAAGTAATTAAATTAAAATCCAACTAACTACAAATCCTCCACATGGAAATTTGTGCTATTTAATTGTTATTTTGCAACATACTTCAACATATATTATCCATTATCTGAAACTCAGTCGTTTTATCTTGACTTTCATGTCCTCTTCTTCCCAATCCAACTAATAAATAATTATTCTTGCCTAATGTGTGTACAAATATTTATAAAAAATAGTCCTCCAAATCTACATTAATTCCTTTTCTATACCATAATACCAATTACTTGACATGTGTTGATTCAAAAAAGGTAAATATCTATTTTTATATTTTGCTTAAATGAAGATTATATATGGAAAATGTGGGAAGGAGACTTCAAACTATTAATAGGTGCATTTAATTCCTATAAAAAAAAAAGGTGCTTTTAATTTAGATCAAGTTGATCATGGGAAATTTCAAAACCAAAAGTTTGTTTGGGGGGGTTGAAAAATAATTCGAATAATATTTTAATTGTACTTTTATTTATTAACTAAATAACTAAATATAGTAATTCGATACCAAAATCAATTACACGTACAAGAAAAATTATAATTTTGATTTTGGATAAATTGATTTTCATAGTTTAGTCCTGTAATTTTAAAAAAATTAGCAATTTTTTGTCCTTTTTGGCCGGATGATGCATGTTTTTGGGCACATGATCCTTACAATTGGGGCTATCTGGCCACATTGGTACAAAATTGTCAATTTTTTAAAATTAAAAGACTAAATTATGAAAATCAGTCAGTGCAAGACCAAAATTGTTACCTCCTTAAATTACAAGATGAAAGTTATAATTTTACCTTTTAAAAACTCTTTTTTTTTGTGCTGAAAATTTTACTATTTTTTACTCCCCAGAGAGAAAATAAATTAATAAGATTTATAATTAAAAAATTAGAGCCTTAAAAACATATTATTCAAGATTCGCAAATCAAAATGCCCCTCGCATGAGATTCGACAAGGGTTGTGCAGGAAAAGTTGACTATAAATTTTTTTTTTTAACTAAAATCCCATATATTTTTTTACTCTTCATAGAGAAAATAAATAAGTAAAATCCATACTTTAAAAAAATTAGTCATAGAAATATAATTTTCAAGCATAATAGACAAAAAATAAATGAATAAAGTTCATAATTCAAAATATTAGAACTATAAAAAATATATTTTCAACAGGGTGAACATATGGACTTAAAAAGTGGAAAGGTTACAATTTTTCATCTTATAATTTAGGGGTGGCAATTTGGATGCATGAATTGATTTTCACAATTCATTTCTATAACTTTGAAAAATTGGCATAATTTGCACGAACAACGACTAATGATCGTTGCAGAGCTGTGATTAATTCGTAAGATTTTTTTTTTATCATAGTACTTGCTAATATTGAAAAATCATATTTCTTTTAGTGTACCATACATACCGATACAGTTAAAGCACCTACAACATATAGCTAAAAGTTGGTTAATTACTATTTAATATTTATTTCATTACTCTTAATTATAGTGATGAACTGATCAAATATTGATGTATATCTCAATTTATTACGAAAAGAATATAATTATATAATTATAGTGTAAAGTATATATATATATATATATTACCTTGCTGCATTAATAACAATTACTTGATCATATAATAACTCCGAATGCACCAAACTAATCGAAACACACCTATGAACGCTCATTCTGATAAGCGTTACATCAAACTGATCAGTACATCGGTTCGATCAATACACTAACATAACAAAAAATAATTAAACGAACCATAATAAATTCACATAAAGCAAAATAAATACCAAAAAATTCGATGAAATTATGGGTCATAATTTCGAAATTGTTTATCATAGTTGATTTTGAGTTTCAGTACAAAAAATGTGGTGTCCATTAGTCAAAGCGTTTTCTTAAAGTGATTGGAAGTGGTCATATAGTTTGAAATATTTGAGGCTGCAATGAAATTAGTTTCCGCTTTCCCATTGCCATAACACCAAACTATTTCAGTCATCTTCTTTAGATCAATGCAACATGTAATTGATGGGTCCAATCTTACATTTTTTGTAATTTTGTTAGGAGTTGGCTGCTTATAATATGATACATATGTATGTCACTATGTTTTTGTATTATTATTATTATTATTATTATTATTATTATTATTATTATTATTATTATTATTATTATTATTATTATTATATATTAAATATTTAATTTAAATATATATTAATAGTTTTAATATAATATTTTATATAAGTTTTAATTATTTTTATATTTATTTATTAAAATATATTTAAATTAAATAATAATTTAATTTAATTAGTAATATGTAATATTGCAAGTGTTTTTAATTTATATTCAAATGAAACTATTTAATTTAATAAAATTTAAAAATAATAAAAATATTAAATATTTAATTTAAATATATATTAATAATTTTAATATAACATTTTATATAAGTTAAAAAAAATTGATGTAATTTTTAAGTATCGAGAGTAATGCTAAACAAACTTATATTTTTTACCCTGCTTAGCAAAGATAAATCTTTTATATATGTAGTGGAGGAGAAGGGTATTTTGGACCATTGCACTACCAAAAAAGCTGGCATAAGGTAAAAAAAAAAGGCCCCTACTCTCATTTCCACCGTGTGTACAACACCTTCCGTCAGTTTTGGATGGAGAGGGTCATTTTTGCAGGGTTTCAAAATTTACAGGATTTTTTGTGGCTATTTATTTAACACATGTAAGTTTTGTTCAATTTTAGCATAAAATAGGGGGTATTATGCAATTTTTCATATTCTTATCACCAGTTAACTTACAGTCTTGAATGACTTAGTAAACTCATCAAGATTTTCTTCAATGTTTTTACTAGGAAGAGAAGTTTCAATGTAAAGTTATTCAAATTTATTCCAAAGTTCTTTACCAGAATTTTGTTTTCCAACTTTTCTAATTACAGAATCAAACAAATTAAAAATAATAGAGGAGTAGGCATATTCATCATTTTCAAGCTTTTTATCATCATAAACGTTATCAATGTATTTTTCATCAATAACTTCAAAAAATATTGTTGTATTAAAATGCATTTCTTTTTTTGTTGCCATGTTGAAAAATTATTCTTACCATCAAAATGTTGTAAATTATAGACAGCCATATTAACAGAAAAAATAATCACAGAGCACAGGCTAATAAGGAGAAAAAATTGATAGAATATCATATTATATAGTGCAGAATAATAGCATAAAGATCAATAATTTAATAACAGAGAAATGAGGGAGCCTCACTACCCCTCAAACCAGATACCCATCGGCTTCAGGGTGCCCGACCAAGCGAGGAAAATAGCAAGGATTGATCTTGCTTAGATAATAATAAGAAGTATTAACATATTAAGAAATAGATATCACAATTAATATAGAGTTATAAATTAGTAACAGTTTTACCGTTTGAGTGCGATAGAGCCAGAGACTTAACCTACGCTCTGATACCACTGTTGGGTATATAGTGAATACCAGGCTCCAGCAAAATATTACAAATTCTCGAACTAAATTATAGATATCACTGGATTTACAGATCTATAAATTACAACAATAAAGAATCAAAATAATATAGATTAAACATAAAATTAGATATCTGAGACAATATCAGAATATAGAACAGGAACAAAGTTAGTATTAAAGCGCGCACGCGAGAGAGAGAGAGAGAGAGAGAGAGAGAGAGAGAGAGAGAGAAAACAACAATTATGGATTAGGGTTCGGGTTATGAGAGAAAGTGAGAAAGAGTTAGTTTTTAAAGCAGTCGAACCGGGTCAAACCTACTGGAGTATACCAAGTGGGTCACCTAAAGTGGAGTTGGCCTAGTAGTCTAAACCATCCAGTGAGATGTGCCTAGACCATTTCGGTTTGGGCCACACTTTTATTTACAATTTTCACCTTGGACCAAATCCAAGATGACGGATTTTAAAATGGGCTTTCATCAGAACCTGAATATTCAGGAGTCCTGAGAGATACCTGCAAAAATGACAAGAGATAAGACAAAATATGCAGAGAATAATAGTTTATAACA
>NW_011628267.1:0-3114 GCF_000512975.1 Sesamum indicum
TTTTGCCCATCAGCTTCTTGCCCATCTTCGAAAGCCTATCAGCAGCCTGTGTCTTAGCTACTGCTTCTGACACCTACAGTGGCTTCTTCGAAGCAGGCGCTGCAAGAGAATTAAGCGAAGGATCCCAACCCGGGACAAACTGTTTGAGCACCGTTATTGAGAAATCAAGGGAATATATGTGGTACGTTTCGATGGATTACTCAGTTTAAGGTAACTTATTGATTCAGTTTGAATTTTAAAACTTATTGATAGTTTTGTACGTGAATGTGCAGTTTTGGATGAATTATAGTAGGTCCATCTTAATGATGAAGTTGTGCTAGCAAATTTAATATTTTATCGATTAGTAAAAGAATCCATGATTGTCAATTCGCGAAATTTGTATGGTCATGGAACTAGTGAAGAGGAAGATGTTCCTCTGGATTATGCAATTAGCTCTTAATTTGAAGCTTGTGTTGCCTTACATTAACCATGCTTTCCCATGCAAGCAAATTCAGTTGCTGAGGAATCAAGAGTTGGCTCTGAGAAACTGTTCTCCAAACCAGTTAGGATTTCTCTCTGAAGCACCTCTATATTTGGAGATTGAGCAATCCCTGGGTTTTCTTGACCATTTAATGTTGGGAACCCCTGCTTCTCCTGTGAGAAAAATCCTGCTGGAGAGTGGTCTGGGCTATGTTCTTGTTTGTTGCAGGGGTTGAAGTGAGCTCCTCCAGCCTCAGTTTAGTATTGGACTATAATTTTGTAACTTTACGCCTACCCTTGGAGTATAATTGTTGAAACTTCAGGTTGTTACCAGTCTTGCAATGAAAATTTAGTTTTCAAGAAATGGAACTCATGTGATATACTGAAGATAATTGGTTTTGTTTTCTGTTGGCTTTACTAGTTTCATGGTAACTTTCATCATCAAATGAAACATTAAATTGATATGGTATGCGGTGTCAAAAGCCAGTCATTGCTGGAGATGGGTACTAAAGATTTGGATTTTGTACAACTGAACCAATTAAGGAAGAAAAGCTGGTGGAATATCACTATATCCTGTCACACCATCAGTTCGAGGGAAGGAGGAGCCCTGCAGCCATATAATTGTTCGAGGGTGAGGCAAAGCTCTGTCAGGACGTGTTCAAGATTTATTTACCCTGGTAATTCTGATATCTTTTTTTTGTAATTTAATTACATGCGAATTTCGAACCTCACCATTGTATCTTTTCAAGTTGGTGGAGGGTTATAACTTTGTTATCGTGATGTTTGAATGAAATTTGTGTAAGATTTCTTTGAACTATTTCGTAGAATACTGCATAGGTAGGTTAAAAAGTGGTGGTGCTTGCAAACCAATTCTTTACATAAATAGTTTGTATAGTCTATTGTGACTAAGCCATGACCCAAGGTGTGGGTCATGGCTTAACTGAAAAGTGTGTTGGCAATTTTTTTACAGGTACATGTGTGCATATTTATATTCATTCCTTTTGTTCTTGTTCTTTTTAAGCATGGTGCACTTCTCTATATATTAGAAGGTTTAAGAAAGGGGACAAACTGATGAGTTAACATCTTATGTTGGTCAGGGCTTGGTCCCCTATGTGTCTCGTTTTGTTTTGTTGCCTTGTGTTCTAGTTTTGGTCTTTTATTGAATTAAATGGTAGGTTTTGTCATTTTCTAATGAAACCAACTGTCAAGCTCAATGGGACAACATGATTTTGTCCTCAACTGTTGCTTTCCTTTTCAAATTTATCAGAAGCAGCTGAAGTTGATTGATTCGGTTTTTCAAATTATCAACTGTAGGTCAACCGTGTTCTTCAAGATGTTCAATTGACTGACCAGAAGCGTTTTAAGCAGCTTGTTTCTCAAAGCAAAGCAAGAATGGAGATTGATCTCTGACAGAACTGAGACTAATTTGCCTTCTTCAACTAAGTCTTGTTAATTGTTGATTTCCACAATAGGTTAAGAGGCGAAGTGGACATAGCATTGCACTGCAAGGATGGATGCAAAGCTCAGTGTTGCATGTTGGATCTCTGAACAGATGGTTGGTGTCAGGTTAATTTGTTTGGAGTCTAATTTTCACCTTTGATATTTGGGAAGAATGTTGATGTCGTATAATATTATGAGATGCATTACCATCTGTTATATAGACTAAGCGTTTGCTAGCCATTGACTGATTTTAGAAACTAGGCTAAACAATGATGGGTATTTTGTTAATTGTGGGAAGTTGAAGCGCATGTGAATTTTGTTTTGAATTAGCTTTGCTACTTTGATAGATAACATTATTGTTAACATTATACACTAGTATGCACTCTTTCACTTGATTATAGGAACCTAGTGAGACGAATCCATTATGTTTCTCGGCATCTGTTTATGCATGGATGTAGCGTCCAATCCTTTTTGAGACCAACCTCAAGATTCTTTCACGTGGAATACTTTGTAATGGAGATAGAAAAATAAACAATTAGTACTTTAGTAACCATGAACGATGGCTAGCACCAATCATTGCTCTCCACTATGCAAGTACAGCTGGTGCTTGTGTGGAGTATTGAGGATTAATGTTTCTAATTGTTGTTTGTTACCTAATATTTGACGTACTTTTCAGGTGGAGCAATGAACCACAAATTCAGATAATTTCCAAGAAGCGTTCTCCAAGGCAAAGAAGCATTGAAACAAAAATACAGCATGCATGGTGTTCTGGAAAGTAAGATTTACGACTTATATGACCTTTATGTTGAGGTAATATATCAGCTTTTAATACTTCCGTTCGATGAATATTGTTGTACTGATATACCTAACTTGCTAATTTCATTCCAAAACTTGAAGAAGATTCAGGCTCGCCTGTCACAAAGCTGTATGAAGAGGTAAGTGGCATATGCGTGGTCCAGAATAGGTCCATTGTTTATGTGGAGGAACATAAATGCATTAGTGTAGATGGGAAAGTTGTGACTATGACCCTGTATTTTCTCACATATTCCAGAGATTAGTTAGCCTCTTAAGTGAGAAATTAAAATGTTTGAACCTGCATTTTACCTCCTCGACGTAGATGCTACTACACACAGATATTGAAGCTATACATTCCTCCTATTTTGCAAGTGGGGTTTCACATTTTAGAGTGCACAAGAGATAACCAGTATTTGTTGC
>NW_011628267.1:3276-3859 GCF_000512975.1 Sesamum indicum
AGCGTAGCACGAACTTTATGTTGTCAAAATCATGTAATACTTGTCGCACTAGTGATGGTCTGTTTGGGGGGATAAATCATGCGGATAAACAGAAAATACAAAAACTTTTCCCATTGTTGTTGGATTTATACATATAAGATGCCTAGAAAATGATGATTTGACGGGAGGATAAGTATCTCTCTGCTCCTTTGAGTTATTTGGATTAACATTTTATAAAATTTTCCATTGATCATTAGAAAATAGAAACAAGCAGATAAAATTTTCCATTGATCATTAGAAAATAGAAACAAGCAGGTATGCTTAGTCAAGAGTCCGTAAGAAATTTTAGGTATGTGGCTGTTGGACAATACCATGCAATGCAATGCTTAAACCTGCCGCTGTTTTGCATTGTGTGTCCTAAATTGTTGTTTTCTTGGGCATACTTTTGGAATATTAACTCTTTTGAGTGTTGAGCAATCAAGGACTTGTCTTTTAAAGCTTTAAACCACTAAAGGATATGATTAATTTAACGGCACCTTTTATTGACTTATTGTAGTCAAGGAACTGAAGACGAAGAAGATTCTTGTACGAGATGTGGAGACAG
>NW_011628267.1:4772-16379 GCF_000512975.1 Sesamum indicum
GAATGCAATATTTGGTTTATTTGGCTGACGAAAGGTTTGGTTATATTTTATTTGTTTCCATTTGCATATACTTTGTTGTTCTAGTACGATGTGTTATGGCTTTTGCTTAATGCTATGCGTTAGTTTTAAAGCCATATTGTAGAAACTTGTGTGAAGGGGGTCAACCCCTTCTTTTTATTGGTGCAGATCAGTGATTTAAATGTAACCAAACAGGAATTGAAGCTTTTCATGGAAATGTATTGGCACCAAATGGTGGATTCAAGGTTAGCACTTTTTATTTGTGGCAAGATTTTGGCAATTTGTGATACTTATCTTGAGTAGTAGTTCCTCAATGATTGTTATGATTACTTGAGTAGTAGTTCCTCAATGATTGTTATGATTATAATGCAGCTCATTTTGATTATATTATATACTTTATTTTCTCGATGTGTTGGTTGCTCTCAGAATGGGGAACAAAGGTGAATAACCATTTACCAATAAAAAACGTTAAAGTCATTTTTTTAAGAGGAACGTTTGATTTGCATAGTTGTTAAGATGGTTAAATTGGATCAGGGTCCAGAATAGACATAAAAAGAAAAACGTAAGGTCCAGAGGTGACTTTTTTTGCTTGATAAGAAATAATAGACAAATGGCAGTCATATTTGGGTTTGTTGCGTTGCTGTTCATTTCTATGTTACTTGGTAGCCTTTCCTTTCTACATAACAATTTAGGTTCATTTTTGTTTAAATCAAATGTTTTAAAGGCGCCGTCAATGGAAGGACCTTAGATTGGTACTTTGGAAGCAACCTTCATGGTGCTTAAGGTATATGCTTCGATTATCCAAAGATTAAAAATACTCTTGTGGACTTGATTTGGTTTGTTTAACAAAAAGCATGACCTCATCACTAGTGGTGGTAGTCTGTTGCCCATAATTAACTTATAATTATTGAAATTAAAGAGTCAAATTTTAAATCTTAAACTATTGCATCAATCATACTTGGGCTCAAGGTTACCATTAGTTTTTTATTCTCACAAAATCTTAAATATTGTTTTTTTGTTGTTAATTTTAGTTATGATTGTATATTTTATCATATTTAAGCCTTTTTGCATTATTTTTTTCATTTAATTTTTTCCGTAAAATTTGAACTATTTAGTTTAGTTTATCTATTATTTGTGAGTATATGTGCTTATCAAGATACATAATTTAGTATGTAATGTCTATTTTAACATTGATAAACTTGCATTGTATGGTTAGTGCTTGGTTAAAATTCTTATATGTATTTTGATATAATTGTTAAATTTAATTTAAGATAGACAATTTCATATGTTTTAGGTCACCATGGAAGCATCGTATTTTAATAAAATGTAGGATTGAAATGGAGTTCACTCCTTAAATTAAATATCTTGGCTAAATTATATAATTGATAGATTTAATCATGTTTGAAAGTACGATTATTCTCATTTTATTTTTAGAGAGTAGCATATATTTGTTTGTTTTATTAGATTTAAAATCAATAATTTTATTTAGGTCTTGGTGGCGTACTTTAAGCCAAATTTGAATCGAGTATGCTATTATTGTTAATGCTCTTTATTAAGGTTCCATTCTGAATTGTAATTAACTTTTGATTGTCAGTGGTTAAAATATCTTTTGATATTTTTATTATTTAATCAGTCTTACTCTTATTACAAGATTAATTGATATTAAAAATTAAATAATAAAATGTTCACTAAATATTTAAATCTTCTTTCACGTGCAAAGTTCTAGTGCTTTTATTTAATTGTCTAAGCTTATTTAATTAATTACATGTGCATAAAATATATTTTTCTACAAAAAAGCTGTCATTTTGCATATAAATAAATGAACAAATTGGTTAATACTTTTTTCTATGCTTGTAGACAACAAGACGGAATAAAATAAGACGTACAAATAATTTGTTGATATATGAAGAAGATAATAATACAAAAAAGAATGACATTTGATATATATGACAATTGTTTCAACTTATTTGTATCATACTATGAGTGCATTAGAAACAAAAAGAATGACATCCGACGTGTGACAATTATTTAATCTTATTTGTATATGTACGGATTTTTCATTGAATTTTTGAAGTTATTTATGACTGATATGGAAAAACTTTGAAGATTGATCATTTTTTAATGTTCATATGTTCTATAAACGATAGCACGAAGTTTGTATAGTTTATTAATATTTTTGAGTAATAGTAATTATAACAATTTAATTTATCCAGATTGAGTATATAATTGACTTTCGATTGTGTGGTTAAAATATCCTCTTTTTGTCTTTCTTTTGAAATTGGATATGTTTTTGTTGAATAGCTAAAAGACTAATCACACATCAATTAAATGTCTTGCTTAATTTATATAATTGATAGATTTAAAAAATTTAACTCCATCATCATATTCGAAAAATGTATTTTTATGGTCATTTTAGTGATGTCCTATCAGTATTCTAGGACTCCTTTCATTTTGAGATTATTTGCTTCCTTTCATTTAATTAAAATATATTGGGTTATAACTTTACTGTAGCTATATTTATTTATGTATAATTTAACTGTTTTTTGATTTATTTATCTTCTCTTTTATTTAATTAAATAGAAATAATAAAAAAATCAATTGTTTGAATTAACCTTTTATATGTATGTAACAAGGTCAATTAGTGAAAATAAAGTCTAAATTGAAAGGACTCTTACATGTCTTTGGATTCATTTTTTAGTGTTTTGTTTTGTTTTTTAGAGATAGAGAGAGAAAACAAGAGTTATGTTTTGAAAATTAGTCTATGTTTTTATTTATTTTTGGAGGTAACTTAAGATATTTTTTGGAGGGATAAGATTCTCTGTTGATTTGTCAAATTATATCCGCTTTATATGTATTTATATTTGTTGGTGGATCAAAATATATATAATTATGTGTTGTAAATAAGTTATTAAATTTTATTTTTTTGAAATAATAGTTATATATTTTATAAATCATATTATTTATAATTAATCACATCACTTCTCTTATAATTAATTATTAATTAAAACATCACTACCAATTTTAGTAACATAATAATTCTTTATGTATTTTGTCACTAATTAATGAAGGAAATGAACATGCCAAAATAATAAGTTCTAATCACTTAAAAAAGTTTTATTTTGTAAAGATTATAAAATTAGTGAGAGAATATCGTGCATAAAGTTTTCTGATAAAATTTGAACTATTTAGCATATTGTTTCTATTATTTATGGTGTATGTACTGTTAGTGCTTGATAAATTTAGTGTATAATGTCTATTTTAGAGCTGATAAATTTGATTTGTACGGTTAGTGTTTAGTTAAAATTCTATAATTATTTTAAGTTAAATCATTTTGTATGTTTTAGGTCACCATGAAAGTATCACATATTACTAAAATACAGGGTTAAAATGGAGTTCGCAAATTAAATTAAATATTTTAGTTAGATTATATAATTGATAAGATTCTCTATTGATTTGTCAAATTATATCCCCTTTATATGTATTTATATTTGTTGGTGGATCAAAATATATATAATTATGTATTGTAAGTAAGTTATTAAATTTTATTTTTTTGAAATAATAATTATATATTTTTTATAAATTATTATTTATAATTAATCACATCACTCCCACTATAATTAATTATTAATTAAAACATCACTACCAATTTTAGTAACATAATAATAAATAATTATTTCTTTATGTATTTTGTCACTAATTAATGAAGGAAATAAACATGCCAAAATAATAAGTTCTAATTACTTGAAAAAGTTCTAGTTTGTAAAGATTATAAAATTAGTGAGAGAATATCGTGCATAAAGTTTCCTGATAAAATTTGAACTATTTAGCATATTGTTTCTATTATTTATGGTGTATGTACTGTTAGTGTTTGCTAAATTTAGTGTATAATGTCTATTTTAAAATTGATAAATTTGATTTGTACTGTTAGTGTTTAGTTAAAATTCTATAATTATTTTAAGTTAAATTATTTTGTATGTTTTAGGTTACCATGAAAGTATCACATATTACTAAAATACAGGGTTTAAATGGAGTTCGCAAATTAAATTAAATATTTTAGTTAGATTATATCATTGATAAGATTCTCTATTGATTTGTCAAATTATATCCCCTTTATATGTATTTATATTTGTTGGTGGATCAAAATATAAATAATTATGTGTTGTAAATAAGTTATTAAATTTTATTTTTTTGAAATAATAATTATATATTTTAAAAATCATATTATTTATAATTAATCACATCACTTTCACTATACTTAATTATTAATTAATACATCACTACCAATTTTAGTAACATAATAATAAATAATTATTTCTTTATGTATTTTGTCACTAATTAATGAAGGAAATGAACATGTCAAAATAATAAGTTCTAATCACTTGAAAAAGTTCTAGTTTGTAAAATTATAAAATTAGTGAGAGAATATCGTGCATAAAGTTTCC
This sequence comes from Sesamum indicum, assembly GCF_000512975.1. NCBI lineage: Eukaryota > Viridiplantae > Streptophyta > Magnoliopsida > Lamiales > Pedaliaceae > Sesamum > Sesamum indicum. Next base: position 9,233 of record NW_011628267.1, read on the forward strand.
TGATAAAATTTGAACTATTTAGCATATTGTTTCTATTATTTATGGTGTATGTACTGTTAGTGCTTGATAAATTTAGTGTATAATGTCTATTTTAGAGTTGATAAATTTGATTTGTACGGTTAGTGTTTAGTTAAAAATTTTATAATTATTTTAAGTTAAATCATTTTGTATGTTTTAGGTCACCATGAAAGTATCACATATTACTAAAATACAGGGTTAAAATGGAGTTCGCAAATTAAATTAAATATTTTAGTTAGTTTATATCATTGATAGATTTAATCATATTTTTAGACAATAGCATATATTTATTTTTTCTATTGAATTCAAAAACTAAAACTTTTGTTTAGCCAATCAAAATGACGTACTATAAGTACCTTTTTATAACTTATTAATATTTTTTAGTAGTATAACCATACCATTATTTATGTGGATCGAATATACTATCGTTGCTAGTGCTATTTATTAAGGTTCCATCTTGTATGATAATTAATTTTTTATTGTCATAATATTAAATGGTTAAAGATATATTTATTACTTAATTTTAGCTCTTACACTTATTACAAGATTAATTGATATTGAAAAATTAAATCATAAAAAGTTGACTTAACTTTCTTTCATGCGTAAAGGTTTAGTGCTTTGTTTATTTATTTATTACATGTCTATTAAAATATATTTTTTATGTAAAGATGGCCATTTTAATAAAAATAAATGAGCAAATTATCGCTATGAGAAAAGACAACTAAAGGTAATAAAATAAGGTGTACATATAATTGTTTATATATGAAAGAAAATAATAATGCAAAAAAATGACATCTGACATATGTGACAATTGTTTATTTGTATCAAATTATGAGTGCATCAGAAATATAAAGAATGATGTAACATATATGTGACAATTGTTTAATATTATTTGTATCATATTATAAGTGGACTTTTAATTGGATTTTGCAAAATAGTTTGAAGTTATTTATGATGGATATGGATTGAAAACTTTGAATAATGATGATTAGAAATATGTTATTGAAACGATACTATAAAGTTAATTTATTAAATTTTTTGAGTGATTGTATAATTATACCAATTTAATTTATCTATACGGATTGAGTATAACTAACGTTTGATTGTATGATCAAAATATCCTCTATTTTTTTATTAGCTATTTGTAAAACTAATAATAATTGGTTTAAAATAAAATGTAAAGTTAGAAATGGATTTTGCACCCTAAATTAAACATCTTACATAATTTATATAAATTGATAGATGTAAAAATTTTAACTCCATCATCATATTTAAAAAATGTGTTTTCGCGATCATTCTCATTTTATTTATTTCAAATTAAAAATTTTATTTAGGCAATAATAATGACACACTCTAGTTATTTAGGTATATTTTGTTAACTAGTTATTTTTTAAGTTTGAGAGGATCAGAATAATTATTGTAAAAGAGTTGTAACTTATCATAGCTATATTTATTTAGAATTTTCTATCTTTTTATGCTTAATTCAATTGTACAGTTACTTAATTTATTTATCTTCTTTTTTAGTTAGATAAATAGAAAGAATAAAAAATCCAATTGTTTGAATTAAATCTTTCATATATATGTAATGAGGTCCATTAGAAAAAATAAAGTCTAAATTAAATGGACTGTTACATATTATTGGATTCTTTTTTGGAGTGTTTGTGGAGATTGAAAGAAAAAAATAAAAATAAATAAATATATTTTGAAATTTGTGTTTGTTTGAATTTGTTTTTTAAGCTAACTTAAAATAGATTAAAATATATGTTGTATGTTTAGTTTTTCTTGGTAGAACAAAATTCACTGTTAATTTGTCAAATTATATCCCCTTCATAGGTGCATTGAAATATATATAATATGAATTTTCATAAATTATATATAATTAATCTCATCACTTCTACTATAATTAATTATAAATTAAAAGTATCATCTAAAATGAAATCTTAATAAATAGCACTAGTAGCAATAGCATACTTGATTTATGTGGATATTTTAATTTAGCATGGTTATACTACTAAAAAACGTTAATAAATTATGAAAAACGTTCTATAATATGTCATTTTGATTTTCTAAAAGTGTGATTTTGAATTTGATAAAATAGATAAATATATGCTATTCTCTAATAGTGAAATGAGAATGGTCGTACAAATATATCATTCAAATAGGAATAAATCTATCAATGATGTAATTTAATTTAAAGCGTGAATTCTATTTTAATCTTGCATATTTAATTTAAGACGCAAGTTTTATTTTAATCTTGCATTTTATTAATATGTGATACCAGGGTGACGTAAAACATATGAAATCATTTAATTTAAAATGAATTTAAAGCATATATATTCACAAATAATACAAGTAGTAGGCAAAATAGTTCAAATTTTATCATGAAACTTTATGAACAATATCACTAATTTTATAATTTTTACAAAATAAAACCTTTTTTTGAGTGTCTAGAACTTTTTTTGTTGGCATGTTCATTTATTTCAATAAGTCCAAACACAAAGAAATAATTAATTATCAATATCACTAATTTTATAATTTTTACAAAATAAAACCTTTTTTTGAGTGTCTAGAACTTTTTTTGTTGGCATGTTCATTTATTTCAATAAGTCCAAACACAAAGAAATAATTAATTATTTAGAAAAAAATATTATTTTAGCCCGCTAAGTATGCCTAATTTTAATTTTAGTTCGATAACTATGTCCATTTTTGTTTAGGTACAGTAACTTAAGAAATTACTTACTTTTAGTCCTCTGACAGATTTTCGAATAATTTTACCCCTATGCAACTTTTGAAAGGCAATTTTAGTCCATATGCACTAATAGGGGTAAAATTGTCCGAAAATTTGCCAGAAGACTAAAAGTAAGCAATTTCATAAGTTACTGAATCTAAATAAAATGGACATAATTATCTAATTAAAATTAAAATTAGACAGACTTAGCAGACTAAAATAATACTTTTCTCAATTATTTATGAAATACATAATCACTTTGTTAAAAGGGGCACTGATGTTTTAATAGTTAATTGTAGTAGATGTGATATGATTAATTATGAATAATATTATGAAATATGTAATTATTATTTAAAAAAACATAAAATACATCTATTTTAGGTCGCCTTCAAAAATAAATCTAGATATACACCAATTTTGAGACATACCTGTTTATTTATCTCTCCACCACACAAAATAAAACACTCAAAAAATAAATCTAAACATTAGATTTTATTTTCATTCCATTCACTAGACTTTTTTTTCACTAATTGACGTCTTTAATTCAAACAATTGAACTTTTTATTATTTTTATTTATGTAACTAAAAGAGAAGATAGATAAACTAAATAACTGTACAATTAAAAAGTGCATAAAAAATAAATCTTTTTAATTAAATATAACTACGATAAATTACAACTCATTACAATGATTATTCTAATCCCCTTAATAAATAACTAGTTAAAAACACATACGCAATACATATTTTTCAATTAAATGAAAGGAAATAAAATAATTTTAAAATAAAAAGAGTTCAAGTTTTTAGTTTGAAGTAAATAAATGACAATGATCGTGAAAATACATATTTTAAATATGATGATGGAGTTAAATTTTTTTAGACATTTAATTTAGGGTGCAAAATTCATTTTTAACCCTACATTTTATTTTAAACTAATTATCATTAATCTACAAACAGAACAGATCCAATTTCAGAAGAAAAAAGAACAAAGTATATTTTAACCTTGCAATCAAAATATTGTTTAAAAAACATATGATTATTAAAAAATGATCATTGTTCAAAATTTTCAACCCATATCAGTCAAAAATAACTTCTATGTTTTTAATTTATTTTGCATTTGCACAATCAATAAAAGATTCACTCATAATATGATACAAATAAGATGAAACGATTGTCATATATGTTAGATGTCATTCTTTTTGTTTTTGATCAGTTATAATTCGATACAAAGGATATTTTAACTACTTAATATTATGAAAAAATGAATTTGATATGTTTATACTACTCAAAAATATTAATCACTTACGACCTCATTTTTATTCTCTTTAGTTGTCTTCAATCATAGCAACAAGTATGAAAATTTTAATTTGAATAATTAATTATTTGCACATGAAAGAATTTAAATATAGAGTAAATTTTTTATTACTTAATATTATGGAAAAATGAATTTGATATGTTTATACTACTCAAAAATATTAATCACTTACGAAAAAGTTCTATAGAACGTCATTTTAATTGTCTAAATAAAGTTTTTAATTTTGAATAAAATAAAACAAATAAATGTGTATTATTATTTAAGAGTAAAATGAGAATAATCATACAAATGTATTTTTCAAATATGATGAAATCTATCAATTATATAATTTAACCAAAATATTTAATTTAAGGTGCAAACTCCATTTTAAATTTTATTGTGACATAAAACATACAAATCAAGTTTATCAACATCAAATTAGACATTACATACTAAATTATGTATCTCAATAAGCATATATTCTCACAAAAATAGAAATAATATGCTAAATAATTCAAATTTTATCACAAATTTTACAAAATAGAACCTTTTCCGAGTGTTTAAACGTATTTTTTTGTTTGACACATTTATTTATTTCAATAATTAGTGACAAAATAAAAAATAATAATTATTTATTTATTAAATATATAATTATGTTATTAAAAGTTGCTCTATTGTCTTAAGTGATCATAGAAACTAGTCGCAGCTGAAAACGTGATTAAATTGGTCCTAGTTACTCCTAGTGATGTTTTAATTTATAATTAATTATAGTAGAAGTGATGAGATTAATTATAAATAATTAATAATTTATGAAACATATAATTATTATTTACTACACATAATTATATATATTTCAATGCACCTATATATTTCAATGCACATAATTATTAATCTATTTCAAGTTAGCTTTAAAAAACAAATTCAAACAAACACCAATTTCAAAGCATATTTATTTATTTTTATTTTTTTTCTTTCAATCTCCACAAACACTCCAAAAAAGAATCCAAAAACATGTAACAGTCCATTTAATTTAGACTTTATTTTTGCTAATTGACCTCATTACATATATATGAAAGATTTAATTCAAACAATTGAATTTTTTATTCTTTCTATTTATCTAACTAAAAAAGAAGATAAATAAACTAAGTAATTGTACAATTGAATTAAGCATAAAAAGATAGAAAATTCTAAATAAATATAGCTATGATAAGTTACAACTCTTTTACAATAATTATTTTAATCCTCTCAAGCTTAATAAATAACTAATTAACAAAATATATCAAATATATACTTTTTAAGGGGAAAAAAATAATCTCAAAATGAAAATAGTTCTACAGAACTTACAGTGTGCCATTATTATTGCCTAAATAAATTTTTAGTTTGAAATAAATAAAATGAGAATGATTGCATAAACACATTTTTGAAATATGATGATGGAGTTCAAACTTTTACATCTATCAATTTATATAAATTATGTGATGTTTAATTTAGGGTGCAAAATTCATTTCTAACTTTATATTTTATTTTAAACCAATTATTATTAGTCTTACAAATAGCTAATAAAAAAACAGAGGATATTTTAATCATACAATCAAACGTCAGTTATACTCAATCCGTATAGATAAATTAAATTGGTATAATTATACAATCACTCAAAAAATTTAATAAATTAACTTTATAGTATCGTTTAAATAACATATTTCTAATCATCATTATTCAAAGTTTTCAATCCATGTCAATCATAAATAACTTCAAACTATTTTGCAAAATTCAATTAAAGGTCCACTTATAATATGATACAAATAATATTAAACAATGGTTACATATATGTTACGTCATTCTTTATTTTTCTGATGCACTCATAATTTCATGTCACATATGTCAAATGTCATTTTTTTGTATTATTATTTTCTTTCATATATAAACAAATCATATGTACACCTTATTTTATTCCCATTAGTTGTGTTCTGTCATAGCGATAATTTGTTCATTTCTTTTTATTAAAATGACCATCTTTACATAAAAGATATATTTTAATACACATGTAATATTAATTAAATAAGCTTAATAAATAAACAAAGCACTAAACCTTTACGCATGAAAGAAAGTTAAGTCAACTTTTTATGATTTAATTTTTCAATATCAATTAATCTTGTAATAAGTGTAAGAGCTAAAATTAAATAATAAATATATCAGAGGATATTTTAACCATTTAATATTATGACAATCAAAAATTAATTATCATACAAGATGGAACCTTAATATATAGCACTAGCAACGGTAGTATACTCAATCCACATAAATAATGATATGGTTACACTACTAAAAAATATTAATAAGTTATAAAAAGGTACTTATAGTACGTCATTTTGATTGGCTAAACAAAAGTTTTAGTTTTTGAATTCAATAAAAAAAATAACTATATGCTAATATCTAAAAATATGATTAAATCTATCAATGAGATAATCTAACATTTGCGAACTCCATTTTAACCATGTATTTTAGTAATATGTGATACTTTCATGGTGACCTAAAACATACAAAATGATTTAACTTAAAATAATGATAGAATTTTAAATCTAATGATCATGTCAAACTAAATAAGAATTTTAACCAAACATTAACAGTACAAATCAAATTTATCAACTTTAAAATAGACTTTATATACTAAATTTATCAAACACTAACAGTACATACCCATAAATAATAGAAATAATATGCTAAATAGTTCAAATTTTATCAGGAAACTTTATGCACGATATTCTCTCACTAATTTTATAATTTTTACAAAATAGAACTTTTTCAAGTGATTAGAACTTATTATTTTGTCATGTTCATTTACTTCATTAATTAGTGACATAATTAATTATAGTGAAAGTGATGTGATTAATTATAAATAATATGATTTACAAATTATATAATTATTATTTCAAAAAAATAAAATTTAATAACTTATTTACAACACATATAATTATATATATTTTGATCCACCAACAAATATAAATACATACAAAGGGAATATAATTTGATAAATCAACAGAGAATCTTATCCCTCCAAAAAATATCTTAAGTTACCTCCAAAAATAAATAAAAACATACACTAATTTTCG
>NW_011628267.1:19602-22747 GCF_000512975.1 Sesamum indicum
ATTCAAAAAGTATGCCCAAGAAAACAACAATTTAGGACACACGATGCAAAACAGCGGCAGGACTAAGCATTACATTGCATGGTACTGTCCAACAGCCACATACCTAGAATTCGGCAGGACTAAGCATTACATTGCATGGTACTGTCTAACAGCCACATACCTAGAATTTCTTATGGACTCTTGACTAAGCATACCTGCATGTTTCTATTTTCTAATGATCAATGGAAAATTTTATAAAATGTTAATCCAAATAACTCCCGTCAAATCATCATTTTTCTAGGCATCTTATATGTCTAAATACAACAACAATGGGAAAAGTTTTTGTATTTTCTGTTTATCCGCATGATTTATCCCCCCAAACAGACCATCACTAGTGCGACAAGTATTACATGATTTTGACAACATAAAGTTCGTGCTACGCTAACTCCTCTTCTAGTGTACTAATAGGAGGTGGTGTTCCTGAATCTAATAAAGCAACAGAATCAAATTTTGGGTGATGCATTAACAAAACACCCATCATTGTTTAGCCTAGTTTCTAAAATTCAGTCAATGGCTAGCAAACGCTTAGTCTATATAACAGATGGTGATGCATCTCATAATATTATACGACATCAACATGCTTTCCAAATATCAAAGGTGAAAATTAGACTCCAAACAAATTAACCTGACACCAACCATTTGTTCAGAGATCCAACAAGCAACACTGAGCTTTGCATCCATCCTTGCAGTGCAATGCTATGTCCACTTGCCTCTTAACCTATTGTGGAAATCAACAATTAACATGGCTTAGTTGAAGAAGGCAAATTAGTCTCAGTTCTGTCAGAGATCAATATCCATTCTTGCTTTGCTTTGAGAAACAAACTGCTTAAAACGCTTCTGGTCGGTCAATTGAACATCTTCAAGAACACGATTGACCTACAGTTGATAATTTGAACAATCGAATCAATCAATCTTTAGCTGCTTCTGATAAATTTGAAAAGGAAAGCAACAGTTGAGGACCAAAGCATGTTGTCCCATTGAGCTTGACAGTTGGTTTCATTAGAAAATGACAAAACCTACCATTTAATTCAATAAAAGACCAAAACTAGAACACAAGGCAACAAAACAAAACGAGACACATAGGGGACCAAGCCCTGACCAACATAAGATGTTAACTCATCAGTTTGTCCCCTTTCTTAAACCTTCTAATATATAGAGAAGTGCACCATGCTTAAAAAGAACATGAACAAAAGGAATGAATATAAATATTCACACATGTACCTGTAAAAAAACTACCAACACCCTTTTCAGTTAAGCCATGACCCAAACCTTCGGTCATGGCTTAGTCACAATAGACTATACAAACTATTTATGTAAAAGAATTGGTTTGCAAGTACCACCACTTTTCAACCTACCTATGCAGTATTCTACGACATACTTCAAAGAAATCTTACACAAATTTATTCAAACATCACGATAACAAAGTTATAACCCTCCACCAACTTGAAAAGATACAATGGTGAGGTTCGATATTCGTATGTAATTAAATTACTAAAAAAAAAATACCAGAATTACCAGGGTAAATAAATGTTCAACACGTCCTGACACAGCTTTGCCTCACCCTCGAACAATTATATGGCTGCAGGGCTCCTCCTTCCCTCGAACTGATGGTGTGAAAGAATATAGTGATATCCCACCAGCTTTTCCTTAATTGGTTCAGTTGTACAAAATCCAAATCTTTAGTACCCATCTCCAACAATGACTGGCTGTTGACACAGCATACCATATCAAATCTAACGTTTGATTTGATGATGAGAGTTACCATGAAACTAGTAAAGCCAACAGAAAACAAAACCAATTATCTTCAGTATATCACATGAGTTCCATTTTTTGAAAACTAAATTTTCATTGCAAGACTGGTAACAACCTGAACTTTCAACAATTATACTCCAAGAGTAGGGGTAAGGTTACAAAATTATAGTCCAATACTAAACTGAGGCTGGAGGAGCCCACTTCAACCCCCGCAACCAACAAGAACATCGCCCAGACCACTCTCCAGCAGGATTTTTCTCACAGGAGAAGCAGGGGTTCCCAACATTAAATGGTCAAGAAAACCCAGGGATTGCTCAATCTCCAAATAAAGAGGTGCTTCAGAGAGAAATTCTAACTGGTCTGGAGAACAGTTTCTCAGAGCCAACTCTGGATTCCTCAGCAGCTGAATTTGCTTTAAACATATCAAGATATTCTGCATGGGAAAGCACGGTTAATGTAGGGCAACACAAGCTTCAAATTAAGAGCTAACTGCATAATCCAGAGGAACATCTTCCTCTTCACTACTTCCATGACCCTACAAATTTCGCGAATTGACAATCATGGATTCTTTTACTAATCGATAAAATATTAAATTTGCTAGCACAACTTCATCATTAAGATGCACCTACTATACTTCTTCCAAAACTGCACATTCACGTACAAAACTATCAATAAGTTTTAAAATTCAAACTGAATCAACAAGTTACCCTTAAACTCAGTAATCCATCGAAACATACCACATACATTCGCTTGATTTCTCAATAACGGTGCTCAAACAGTTTGTCCCGCTTGGGATCCTTCGCTTCATTCTCTTGCAGCGGCTGCTTCGAAGGAGCCACTGTAGGAGTCAGAAGCAGTAGCTAAGACACTGGCGGCTGCTAGGCTTTCGAAGATGGGCAAGAAGCTGATGGGCCAAACCCACTTGCCTTACTTGAAGTGGCCTCTGTGAGAAGGCTTTTCCACGAAACTATTGTCGTCTCACCAGGCCACACGCAGTTCCACCATTAACCAAAGACGACCACATGAGGACATTGGTCTCGACCCCGAACCCGAATTGGCTCTGTCGTCTTTTGCCATTAATTCAGAGTTTTTTGTCAATCTTTCATCTACAAAGGTTATTGAAGATTTACTATGTAATTCAGCAAAAAGTCGGCCAATCCAATATTTGCATATGTAAATATGTATTTGTCAAGGATGACTAGTTTCTTATATTAAGTGATCATATATGAGTTTGTTGTGCAACTTTAATTATTTGCATCTAAACTTAGAAAACCCAAAAAAGGGAAAGGCAACAAGGAAAAATGCGGACCAAGTATACATCATTAACATACTCTTAAGTTACAGCACAAGATTT
>NW_011628268.1:0-19145 GCF_000512975.1 Sesamum indicum
CAAAGCCGGTAGTATTTGCATCGGTCGCCAAAGATACCGGCGACGTTACATATTCGTCCGGCGACTGTTCGTTTTCTGCGTAAACTCGTGCCCGCGGCTGTTCGGTTTCATCAACCGCTTGTGGTTCCAATGGCGCATCAAACCCAAGCAAATTCGACGCCGAAGCAGCCTCCTTTCCCGTGTCCAATGGCGCATCAATTCCGAGCAATTGCGGCACCGAAACGGCCGCTTTTTCCACGTTCGAGGACGCGGCAAACCCTAGTAGTTGCGGCGCCGAAACAGCCGCTTTCTCCATCTCCAAGCCTCCTCTTTTCCCATGCGCAATTAATGTTGATGTCTCCCCAATCATCGGTTCCGATTTGTTCGCCTGAAAGTCGCCGGTGAAAGGCGCGGTTTGAACTAAAAGCCGCGTGGTTTTTCCAGTTTTTCTATGGTAGCTATCCTCGCCATCGCCGGTCACCAATCGTCGGCCTCCCACTTTTTCGATATCCCCATCACTGGCTGAAGCGTCACCTTCGTCCTCCTCATCTCCGGCGGCCATGTGCATGGATAGTGTATTAGTGCGTGTTTGATATGGTGTGCTAGTGTGTGTTTTAGAGAGAGAATTTTTGTGGTCCATTTTTTCCTTTGTGAATTCGCTGATAACCACATTGTTGTACTGTACTATTATTTTATTTTACTTAATGAAACTTATATTTACCAAAAAAAAAATAATAACTACAAGTAAATATAAAAGGGAAACAAACTTATTTTAATAAAACCGTGCAAAACAGCTAACTTTTGAACGTTTTCAGAATTCGACGAAACTTGACCCAATCATTGGTCTAAACCCAAGAATTTGTGTGGTAAATTTCCTAAGCGTAATAATACTTACAAGTTAGTATAAAAGGGAAACAAACTTGTTTTAATAAAACAGCACAAAACAGCGATATTTTGAACGTTCTCAGAATTCGACGAAACTTGATCCAAACGTTGGTCTAAATCCAAGTATTGGTGTTGTAAATTTGCTAAGCGTAATAACAACTACAAGTTAGTGTAAAAGGGAAACAAACTTGCTTTAATAAAACTATGCAAAACAACTAACTTTAGAACGTACTCAGAATTCGACGAAACTTGACCCAATCGCAGCTCTAGACCCAAGCATTTGTATTGTAAATGTTCTAAGCGTATACAAGTTAGTACAAAAGGAAAACAAACTTGATTTAATAAAACCGTGCAAAACTGCTAAATTTTGAACATTCTCAAAATTCGACGAAACTTGACCCAAACGTTAGTCTAGACCCAAGTATGTGTTGTAAATTTGTTAAGCCTAATAATAACTACAAGTTAGTATAAAAGGGAAACAAACTAGTTTTAATAAAAACGTGCAAAAAAGCTAAATTTTGAGCATTCTCAAAATTCGACGAAACTTGACCCAAACGTAGGTGTAGACCCAAGAATTTGTGTGTTTAAATTTCCTAAGCGAAATAATAACTACAAGTTAGTATAAAAGGGAAACAAGCTTGTTTCAATAAACCGTGCAAAACTGCTAAATTATAAGCGTTCTTAGAATTCGACGAAACTTAACGCAAACGAAGGTTCAGACCCAAGAAAATTGTGTGTTAAGGTCCACGTCACTTATTCATCCTATGGCTTGCTATTCTTGGCAAGCTGCCTACGACAGACAAACCATGGTTATCTCACTTCGGCGATTGCATACTTTGTAACGAGGGGGCAATAGAGACACATTCACACCTTTTCTTCCAGTGTAGATTTAGCTAACAGTGTCTCACAGCAATTCGGAGAAAGGTACGATTGCATTGGCCCAATAGAGACTGGGCGAACGACATTGAGTGGGCTTCTCGCAGATGGAGGGGTAAGCACATCGTTATCATAACTTATCGAGCACTACTAGCATCTTCTGTTTACCACATTTGGAAGGAGAGAAACCTGAGACGTTTTGAGCACATTGAGAGGACTCCGAGCACCATGGCGTTATTGATAGTTGATGATGTCAGGCAGCAGATCATTAGTATTTCATTAGCTAGTTCTGTTAGTACACGAGCTTTGTATAGACTATGGCGTATCCCTTGGCCTATCGAGGGAGAAACCACCTCATGATCACTTTGTTGTACTATACCATTTTTTACTTAATGAAAATTACATTTACCCAAAAAAAAATAAATAAATTGTGTGTTAAATTTTCTAAGCGAAATAATAACTATAAGTAAGTATAAAAGGGAAACACACTTGCTTTAATAAAATCATGCAAATCAGCTAATTTGGAACGTTCTCAGAATTCGCAGATGATCTCCTCCTCTTTTGTAAAGCTGACAAGGACTTGGTTAGAACCCTAAAGGTGGGACTGGACAGGTTTGCAGAATGGTCGGGCCTCCGGTTGAATATTCAAAAGAGTCACCTAATTATCTCCCAGTCTGCACAAGAAAGGAAAGAACAACTACTATCGATCTTGGGCTTCCAGGAGGGGCAACTCCCAATGAGGTACTTGGGCCTACCTCTAATCTCATCTAGGCTTTCTATCTCTGATTGTCAGCCACTTTTATCTAAAATTGATGCTCGTATTGCTGGTTGGGAGGGAATGTCATTATCATATGCTGGTCGGGTACAAATCATAAAAACAGTTCTTTCAGCATTGAGCTTGTATTGGGCTTCTGCATTCATATTACCGAAGGCGGTTATTAAGGAAGTGGAGAAACGCCTACGACTATTCCTCTGGAAAAGCACCTCCGACACAGGATATGCCAAAGTTGCATGGAAAGATGTTTGCAAAACCGATGGTGGAAGGGGGACAGGGTATAAAAGATATTGGTATACTCAACCAAGCTCTAATGACAAAGAAATTGTGTGACGTCATTAGATGTGACCGAACGTCTATCTGGGTAGAGTGGCTACAGCGTGGACGACATCGAAATAATTCCATTTGGACAGTTGATGAGAAGGGAGGATCGTGGACTTGGAGAAAGATGCTTCGACTACGCAACCTCATCCAACCAATGGTGGAGCTGCAAATTGGAGATGGGAGAAGCTTCTATCTTTGGAAGGATCTATGGCATCATCTTGGACCCCTGATTACTAGATTTCCACATGGACCGAGACTACTTGGGCTTGATGAATCTACAAAGCTTCATATGGTTATAGTTGACGGCCAATGGCACTGGCCTCTCATTACTGAATTGGAATGCGTTCAGATTATATACACATTACCCCTGATTCATGGTGGTGAGGATAGAATCATTTGGCGGTTTCCCGATGGGCATCCCACTGCCCAAGCTCTGTACTGGCTTCTTTGCCCACCAGGACCAAAAGTAGGATGGACTTCACTACTTTCAGGTTCGTTGAAGATTCCACGACATTCCTTTATCTTATGGATGGCTATTCTGGAAAAATTACCTACAACGGATAAACCGTGGTTCACACCTTGGAGGGTGTATTCTTTGTGATGGGGACGTAGACGAGACACATTCCCACTTGTTCTTTCGATGTCGATTCAGTAGACGATGCCTCTCAGCACTACGACAAATTATTCGATTAACGTGGCCCAATAGAGAATGGGCAAGGGATGTGGAATGGGCAACTAGGAAATGGAGCGGGAAACATATCATCAATATTGCATATAGAGCGCTACTTGGGTCATTCGTTTACCATATATGGCGGGAAAGAAACTCGAGACGGTTCCAACAGATTGAGCATTCAGAAAAGATATTGGCTTCTTTTATTGTTGACGATATTAGACAGAGGATTTTGAGTGTCAATCTACCTAGGTCCATTAGTACATGTGCTCTTTATAGACTATAGCGCATCCCTTGGTCTGTCGAGGGATAGCCAATTGACTGTTGTACTGTACTATTATTTACTTAACGAAACTTACCTTTACCGAAAAAAAAAACTTGACCCAAACCCAAGCAATTGTGTGGTAAATTTGATAAGCGTAATAATAACTACAAGTTAGTATAAAAGAGAAACAAGCTTGTTTCAATAATTCGTGCAAAACAGCTAAATTTTGAGCATTTTAGAATTCGACGAAACGTGACCCAAACGAAGGTCTAGACCCAAGAATTTGTGTGATAAATTTTCTAAGCGTAATAATAACTACAAGTTAGTATACAACGGAAACAAACTTGCTTTAATAAAACCGTGCAAAACAGCTATATTTTGAACGTTCTTAGAATTCGACGAAACTTGACCCAAATGTTGGTCTAGACCCAAGTATGTGTTGTAAATTTGTTAAGCATAATAATAACTACAAGTTAGTATAAAAGGGAAACAAACTAGTTTTAATAAAAACGTGCAAAACAGCTAAAATTTGAACATTCGCAGAATTCGACGAAACTTGACCCAAACGTTGGTCTAGACCTAAGCATTTGTGTTGTAAATTTGTTAAGCGTAATAATAACTACAAGTTATTATAAAAGGAAAACAAACATGTTTTAATAAAACCGTGGAAAACAGCTAAATTTTGAGCGTTCTCAGAATTCGACGAAACTTGAACCAAATTTGACTGTTGTACTGTACTATTATTTACTTAATGAAACTTACCTTTACCGAAAAAAAAAAAAAACTTGACCCAAACTTAGGTCTAGACCCAAGAATTTGTGGGTTAAATTTCCTAAGCGAAATAATAACTACAAGTTACTATAAAAGGGAAACAAACTTGATTTAATAAAACCGTGCAAAACAGTTAAATTTTGAATATTTTCAGAATTCGATGAAACTTGACCCAAACGTTGGTCTAGACCAAAGAATTTGTATTGTAAATTTGCTAAGGGTAATAGTTACTACAAGTTAGTATTAAAGGGAAACAAACTTGCTTAAATAAAACTGTGCAGAACAACTAAATTTTTAACGTTCTCAGAATTCGACGAAACTTGACCCAAACGTAGATCTAGACCCAAGTATTTGTGTTATGCATTTGCTAAGTGTAATAATAACTACAAGTAAATATAAAAGTGAAACAAACTTGTTTTAATAAAATAGTGCAAAACAACGATATTTTGAACGTTCTCAGAATTCGACGAAACTTGACCCAAACGTTGGTCTAAACCCAAGCATTTGTGTCGTAAATTTGCTAAGCGTAATAATAACTACAAGTTACTATAAAAGGGAAACAAACTTGCTTTAATAAAACCGTGCAAAACAGCTAACTTTTGATTAATAAAGAGTAATTCTATAGTACAACATGTGATCATCAAATGGTTTCTCCCTCTACCCAAGGGATACGCCATAATCTATACAATGTTCGTGTACTGACTGACGATGCTAAATCAACGCTAAGAATCCTCTGCCTGGCGTCATCGATGATTAGGATACTCAAAGTGGCCGGGGTCCGCTCAGTATGTTCAAATCTCCTTAAGTTCCTCTCCCTCCATATGTGGTAGACACACGATGCAAGTACTGTACGGTAAGTGCTATTAATAATGTGCTTACCTCGCCATTTTCGTGTCGCCCATTCAATATCTGTTGCCCAATCTCTATTGGGCTAGTGAAAGTGAATCCTTCTGCGAATCTCATAAAGGCACTGACGACTAAATCTGCATCGGAAGAATAAATGTGGATGAGATTCAGTAGCTCCCTCATCGCACAATATGCACACCCCCAGGTGAGATAGCCATGATTTGTCGTGGTAGGTAGTTTGCCAAGGATTGCGAGCCATAAGATGAACGAATGAAGAGGAATCTTCAAGGAGCCCGAAAGTAGTGAAGACCATCCTACTTTTGGCTCAGAGTGATCAAATAATCGGTAGAGGGCCTGAGTAGTAGGTTGCCCTTCGTCACATCTCCACACCACCCGATCCTCACCTCCAAAAATAAGCGGTAGGTTATGTGTGATCTCCAAACATTCAAAGTCCGTCTCTCCCGCTAAAATCACCGAACTAAGTTTTGCTGATCCTTCAAGTCTAATATGGCGAGGACCTTGAGGGAACCGATCGATAAGTGGACCCAAGTGATGCCACGGGTCCTGCCAAACAAAGAATTTATTTGCATTTCCAGTCTGGTAATCGACGATAGAGCGAAGGAAAGGACGAAGCCTGAGTATTTTTCGCCATCCCCAAGAACCTCCATGTTCACGGATAGTCCAAATCGATCTATCACGTAATCGGTCTTGGTAGAGCCACTGAACCCATATGGATGTCCTGTCACACTGGATAACATCACATAATTTCTTGCTCATTAATGCGCGATTCAAGGTGGAGATGTCCTTGAACCCAAGTCCCCCCTCATCCATCGGTCGACACACATCTTTCCAGGCTACCTTGGCGTAACCACTAGACGTTGTACCCTTCCATAGGAAAGTCCTCAACCTCTTCTCGATTTCATTGATGACTTTCTTAGATAATATGAATGTAGAAGCCTAATATAAACTCAATGCTGAAAGCACGGATTTGATGATTTGTACCTGCCCAGCATATGATAATGAAATCCCTTCCCATCCATTAATACATGCATCAATTTTTGAGATAAGCGGTTGGCAATCAGAGATGGACAACCCGGACGAGATTAAGGGAAGACCCAGATACCTCATGGAAGGTGGCCGTCCTGAAAGCCCAAAACCTCCAACATCTGGTTTTTCAAATTTTGAGCCGAATGTGAAATGATTAAGTGACTTTTTTGAACATTCAGCCGAAGGCCCGACAACTCTGCAAACCAGTCCAATCCCTCCTTGAAGACTCTGATGGAGTCTAAGTCAGCTTTGCAGAATAAGAGGAGGTCGTCTGCAAATCCCATCTGAAAAACCTTACAACTCTGACACTTCCAATGATAAGTGAATTGGATGTCCGGTTCAATTCGTTGCAAGAATCCCAGATGTAAAGCTTCCATAACAAGAACAAACAGATAAGGAGAAAGTGGGTCTCCCTGTCGTAGTCCTCTCGCTCCAGAAAAGAACCCATGAGATTTTCCATTGAGCCCAATCGAGAATGATGTCATGAGATACAAGAATTCGACCAAACTTGACCCAAACGAAATAATAACTACCAGTAAATATAAAGGGAAACAAGCTTGTTTTAATAAAACCGTGCAAAACAGCTATATTTGAATATTCTCAGAATTCGACGAAAGGTGACCCAAATGTTGGTCTAGACCCAAGTATTTATGTTGCAAATTTGCTAAGTGTAATAATAACTTCAAGTTAGTATAAAAGGGAAACAAACTTGTTTCAATAAAACCGTGCAAAACAGCTAAATTTTGAACGTTCTCAGACTTCGATGAAAATTGACCCAAACGTTGGTCTAGACCCAAGCATTTGTGCTGTAAATTTCTTAATCGTAATAATAACTACAAGTTAGTATAAAACAAACTTATTTTAATAAAATCGTGGAAAACAGCTAAATTTTGAGCATTCTCAGAATTCGACGAAACTTGACTCAGACGTAGGTCTAGACCCAAGAATTTGTATGTTAAATGTTCTAAGCTAAATAATAACTACAAGTTAGTATAAAAGGGAAACAAGCTTGTTTCAATAAACCGTGCAAAACAGCTAAATTTTAAGCGTTCTTAGAATTCGACGAAACTTGACCCAAACGAAAGTCTAGACCCAAGAATTTGTGTGTTAAAGTTCCTAAGCGAAATAATAACTATAAGTTAGTATAAAAGGGAAACAAATTAGCTTTAATAAAACCGTGCAAATCAGCTAAATTTTGAACGTTTTCAGAATTCGTCGAAACTTGACCCAAACGTTGGTCAAGCAAGACCCAAGCATTTGTTTGGTAAATTTGCTAAGCATAATAATAAGTACAAGTTAGTACAAAAGAGAAACAAGCTTGTTTCCCCCTCCACCAGTCGCCGAGGAGAGAGAAAAGAAACATAAGACCGTGGTGGTGGTGGAGGATAAAGTGAGGGGAAAGGCACTTCTACGTCGGGATACGCCAAGGTAGCGTGGAAGGATGTGTGTAAAGTGCAAAACAGTATAAGACAACAAAAAATTCTCTCTCTAAAAAATGGATCCTCTCTATTCTCTCTCACACACTACTACACCACAAAAATCACATACACTTGCCCTAGCAACCACAACCACCGCCGGTGATGAGGGACGGGCTCCGACCGACGAGGAGGAGAAGGACGGTGATGGGGGACGACCGGAAACTGAAGACCGACGACTGGTTCCGGCGAGCAACATGTGTTCATGGCGGAAATCGAAAAGACGCGACTGTTGGGTGGCCGATCGGAGGCGGTTTCAGACGAAACTGATTCTCCTACTTGCTGCCATGGATTTAGTGAAGGTAATGGACGGTTTTTGGCCGGAAAAGGCGACCTTTCTAGTACGGATTTGATAGACTCAGATCTAGGGTTTTGTGCCGTCGCGGATAGTGAACAGACACGTGAGGAAGACGAACCGACTCCAGTCGTTTTGGCCATGACAGACGAACAGTTGATGATCTCTGAGGGTAGTGACACCATTCCAGTTCATAAAGCTTCTAACTTGGCTGGGAATGAAGGAGACAAGGTGCGCCGCCCTATTCTAGGGTTTAATGGCGCAACCTTGAACGGCGACAATGGCGGACAGCAGGAAGGGGTGTTCAATATGGTGGAGTTTCTTCGTCTAGCCAACACTGTTATCGACGCCGGCGATCGTGAATCGAGAACGGTGCTGGAAGAACTTAAATCGAAGTGGAAACGTCACTTTGGGAAGGAGGCCTTTACTCGCTGTTTTCCGGCAACAGCACCACATAAGGCACCACCGATCGTCGAACGCACGCCATGGAGAACGCTGATTCCGGCGGGGGATGGAGAAAAAACGGTCGGAAACTGCTCTGGTTTGAAAATGGGTTTGCTGCCGGCGAAAACCCGACTTTCCGGCGACTTTGATGGTGGTTCCGCATCGAAAAAGCTGTACAGGGGTGCTGGTTCAGTTTCCGAACTGATTCCGGCGAGAAAATCAGAAGTCCAACCGGCGATTGCTAGGGCTGACGTGGAGCGGGTGCATGATGATGTGGCGCCGGTAATTGATGATGTAGTGGCTGACGCAGTTGCTGACTGTTCTGCTGATGTCATTGCTGATGAAGAATGTGATGTCACTGCTGATGCAGATTGTGATGTCACTGCTGATGCAGACTGTGATGTCACTAATGATGCAGATTGTGATGTCATTGCTGATGCAGACTGTGATGTCACTGCTGATGTACTCTCAAAATTCTCTCTATTCTGTCACACACACTAGTACACCACTAAACACACACACACATGCCCTAGCCACAAAATCACCGACCGGCGATGAGGAGGGGGCTCCGGCCGACGGCGAGGAGGGGGAAGGTGATGATGGCCGGCAAGAAGTTAGTCATATTTCCGGCGAACAGCATGTTTTTCCGGCAGAACCCGAGAAGACGATGAGTGAACGATTGGAAGAGGAAGACTCCAATCCTTCGTCGCATGGTATTGGCGAAGGCAAAAGCAGATTTCTGGCCGGAAAAGGAGAGATTGGGTACACTGTTTCATCATCTGAAAAACTAGGGTTTTGCGCCGCCAAGGAAACCGAACAGACACATATGGAAGATGAAGCGATTCTGTCCAGCTCTGCCAAACAGACGATGGGGGAAGACGATCCAAGGATTGCAGAGGACGAAAATGAATTTTTGATGCGGAAAAACATGGATTTAGGCCTGATTATGAAGGATTTCGAAGTACAGCAAAAACTAGGGTTTTCTGGAAAAAGTGCGGCTGAGGAAGATGAACGGACACAAACAAAAAAACTGACGCATGATGAGATTTTTTCGACAACTGAGGGCTGCAAAACTATTGAAGGAGATGGAAAAAACTCAACCATGGAAAATAATCACAGCTTGACGACTGTACATGAGAAATCTAAAATAGGGTTCATTGACGGTGCTACTTCTAAAGCCGTTAATGGTGGAAGCACTGGAAGTCGTTCGCCGGCCGAATTCAATTTTGAGGAATTTATGATGCTTGCAAATAAGGTTTTGGACGGAGATGAGACATCAATGGAAGCACTCAACAATCTCAAAATCCGATGGGAAGCTAAATTCGGTCGAAGTTACAGATCTGTGGCTGTCCCATCGTATATCAGATTCCGAAACCCTTGGCGATGCTCTATTCCGCCGCGTCGCAACATTCTGACCGGAAAACAGGCGGATGAGATGAACAATACTACTGCGGTTACTGGTTTTAGTACTTCACCGGAGAATCGGTCTTCGTCGGATTCTGGGTAGATTCCGGCGACAGAAAATAGACCTCCGATGATGACAGATAAGATCCCGGCTGTACAGCATGCTGACGTGGAACCGGTAAGCAATGACGTGGAGGAAGATGCTCATGACGCAGCAGTTGACTTGGGAGGAGATGCTGATGTCATGCATGATGTATCATATGATGTCATGCATGATGTGGATGCTGATGTCATGCATAATGTACATGCTGATGTCACTAATATGTCAACAATGATGTTGGAAAAAAAAAGCCCTATCTCTACACAAGTGCGCTCATTTCCTAAGGGATTGTTTGTGGGTAATATTCTATTGAATGCAAATACGAATATGGGCATTGATGACAAAATTGCGGACGCTTTTAATAAATCATCTCGGAGGACTCTATCATATATACCTCCTACAATACAAAATGGGGAAGTGGTTGTGAGACCAACGATGGAAGCTATACGCAATGGATCAACCAAGTGGAAGACCACTGCGGTTGGTTATTTTCTTGGAAAACGACCGTACTTTTATCATGTTAAAGATTTTGCCTTCTCTGTCTGGTCTGGACTCCGGGAGGTAAAGGCCACAATGAACGGATTTTTTTTCTTCCAGTTCAAAACTGTTGCATATATGGAAGAAGCAATTGAAGGAGGACCGTGGTTGTTTATTGTGTTGCAAAAATGGGAGTCCGGGATGGTGATGAGGAAATTAAAACATACACAAGTCCCTGTTTGGATAAAATTGAGACACTTGCCAGTAGAATTATGGACTGATGAGGGCCTCAGTACGGTGGCTAGTGGTATTGGCAAACCTTTATATCCGGATGCGATTACGAGAGCATGCATGAGACTGGACTTCGCTCGTGTATGCGTGATGTTGGATGTAAGCTCGACATTACCTAAACATATTATCATTATGACGCCTGACGAGGAAGGAGGAGAGACACCATGCAAAATTGACGTGGAATATGAGTGGATTCCTCCCAAATGTACTAGTTGTATGACGTTAGGCCACTCGGCCAAGAACTGTGTGCTAAATAAACCATCCAAACCAATAAAACCACCGGTCGCCGTTTACATTCCTAAAACGGGACCTGTGAGGTCACCACCACTGCCTGCTCAGGAGATGATACCACTAGCTCGAGAGGTAGATAAACAGAGAGATGAGCGTGAACGTACTCGTATTAATAACGTTGTTGCTATTCAATCTTACTTATTACCTCATTGGAAATGGTTTGTGGACTATGGATTAATTGGTAATCGGATTTGGATTGCATGGAACGAGAATTCCATTGATGTTGAAGTAGTTAACTGTAGTACACAATTTATCCACTGCATTGTTTATATACGGTCACTGCATGAGTCAGTTGCCATCACTGTGATTTATGGAGCTACGGAAGTGGCAGAAAGGAGAGAGTTATGGAATTATTTAGAAACTATTGCCATGCAGAGTGTTGATATCCCGTGGCTTATTGGAGGAGATTTCAATGCGGTGCGAGATTTTAGTAAAATATGTGGAGCATCAGGAGACATACGAATGGCAATGGAAGAATTTAATCGATGCGTTCAGAATGCGGGTTTATTACCATTACCCATGCAGGGAGAATGGTATACATGGCATAATTGCAGCGCAAGTCCACGAAATCTTTGGAAAAGATTAGACCAAATGCTGATTAATGATAGATGTATGGCTCGGTTTCCAACATCATTTTATACCAGCCTCACACCACGTACTTCAGACCACTCACCGCTGGTGTTATACGGAGATAATCAGCAACAATATGGAGGTATGTTTCGATTTGATAACTACCTCACACAATCACCAGATTTTATTCCCAGTGTGCAGCGGATTTGGCAACACCACATCATAGGGGTGCCTATGTATGCGGTAACAAGGAAACTTAAAGCATTAAAATCGGTGTTTAGAGAGCAGAGGAGAAAAAAGGGGGACTTATCTCAAAATATCCAGCTAGCTAAAGAGTTTCTTGAGAAAGCGCAATTACTTGTTAGTTCTAACAGACGAAATGAACTATTCTTACAGCTAGAACACTGCTGCCGGATTGTACTAGCTAAAGCAGCCAAACTTGAACAGATTATGTTTCAACAGCGTGCAAAAATGCAGTGGATGAAAGGGGGTGACCAATGCTCCCGGGTGTTCTTTCGTAAGATTGCTCAAAGAAGATCAGCGAGGAGAATCTTACAAATCAATGATGAACACGGAGCCACTCACACAGATCCAGAAGCAGTAATAAATGAGTTTGTAACATTCTACCAAACTCTACCTGGGGGGGAGCAACGACGAGATGTGATAGATCTTCGATTCTTGCGACCTTGGACCAGATATACATTGAATCAAGAAGACATTAACTCTTTACTCTTACCATTCACAATAGCGGATGTCAAACAGGCAGTTTTTGACATTGCTGAGGATAAGGCACCGGGACCAGATGGGTATTCATCGGGTTTCTTCAAAGCTTCATGGCCTATAATAGGGCAGGAGGTGTCTTCGGCAGTGCTGAAATTCTTTAATACGGGCCGAATTCTGAACCAGATAAATACTACACTTTTGGCACTCATACCAAAGGTACACTCCCCTATGACAGTTGGTGATTTTCGACCTATATCTTGTTGCAATGTATTATATAAGATTATTGCCAAGCTCATTGTTCAACGACTGAGTGTGATAGTGGACAACCTTATAAGTTCGTGCCAAGCGGTGTTTGTGCCTGGACGAAGCATATGCAATAATATTATGTTGGCAAAGGAGCTGTTTACGGGATATAACCTGGCTCGACTACCACCCAGGTGTGCTTTAAAAGTGGATATTCGAAAGGCATATGATACGGTGGAGTGGGATTTCCTAATTGCTGTAATGGAGTTATATGGGTTCCCCTCTACATTCGTGAAGTGGATTGAGGCGTGTATCACAACACCCTCATATTCTGTTGGGCTAAATGGGAAACCTCATGGTTTCTTTAGAGGGGCTAGAGGGCTTCGACAGGGTGACCCTCTATCGCCGTACCTGTTTGTGATTGTGATGGAAGTCCTACATTTGGGTTTCCTACAGTTGATTGATCAGGATGAATTATTTTCCTTCCATTGGGAAGTGTGAGCAGCCAGGGTTTTTCAGCTGGGGTTTGCTGATGATTTGCTGCTATTCTGTCGTGCTGATATGGAATCTATTGGAGTCTTCAAAAATGGATTAGATCGCTTTGCTGAATGGTTGGGGCTCAGGCTAAACGTGCAAAAAAGCCATCTTATTATCTCACGTTCAACACAAGGACTACGCGAGGCAATGCTGGCAGCACTCGGATTTCAAGAGGGAGTCTTACCAATGAGGTACTTGGGGTTACCACTCTTATCTTCTCGATTAACGATTGCTGATTGTCAACCATTACTGTTGAAAATTGATAAACGTATTGCTGGTTGGGAGGGTATGGCTATTTCATATGCCGGTAGGGTGCAAATCATAAAATCTGTACTCATGTCGCTGAGTTTATATTGGCTTCGACATTCATATTGCCAAAGAAAGTTACTAACGAAATTGAGAAGAGACTGCGAACTTTCTTGTGGAAGGGGACTACAACTAGTGGTTATGCAAAGGTAGCATGGAAGGATCTATGTCGGCCGAAAGATGAGGGAGGACTAGAATTCAAGGATATTTCTAACGTGAATCGTGCACTAATCATGAAGAAACTCTGTGATATCATCAGGTGCGATAGGACCTCAATATGGGTTGAATGGCTTTACCAGGGTCGGTTACGAGACACCTCTATTTGGATGATTCGGGAGCATGGAGGTTCATGGGGTTGGCGGAAAATCCTACGTCTAAGGGTTTTCCTCCGGCCTATGGTCGACTATCGGATAGGGGACGGGAGGAGATTTTATCTTTGGCAAGACCCGTGGCATTATATTGGCCCTCTAAGTAACACATTTCCACGGGGACTGAGACTACTCGGAATGGAGGAATCAGCTAAACTCAATACGGTGATTAGTGGAGGAGAGTGGCAGTGGCCTCTTATCACAGATTTTGAGTGTTTGGAGATAACACATGCATTACCCACGATCCATGGAGGGGAGGATCGTATTATTTGGAGATTTGAGCAAGGACATCCCACAACTCAAGCTCTATACAAATTATTTGATCCCCCAGGACCAAAAGTAGGATGGTCTTCACTACTTTCGGGATCTCTGAAAATTCCACGCCATTTATTCATCTTATGGCTTGCTATTCTTGGCAAGCTAGGCACGACGGACAAACCATGGCTAACACACCTTGGCCCTTGTATTCTGTGCAGCGAGGGAGCGATAGAGACACATGGACACCTATTCTTTCAGTGCAGATTTAGTCGTCAGTGTCTTGTAGCAATCCGCAGAATGGTACGATTTTATTGGCCCAATAGAGACTGGCAAACGGATGTTGAGTGGGCTTCCCTGAGATGGAGGGGTAAACACATTGTTAACATGTCTTATCGAGCACTATTAGCAGCCTTCGTTTATCACATCTGGAGGGAGAGAAACTTGAGAAGATTCGAGCACACCGAGAGGACAGCTACCACCATGGCTTTATTGATAGTTGAGGATATTAGACAACGAATCCTTTGCATTACTCTACCTACATCAGTCAGTACACGAGCATTATTTAGACTATGGCGTATCCCTTGGCCTGTCGAGGGAGAAACCAACTGATGATCACATTGTTGTACTGTACAATTATTTTTTTTGGTAAATGTAATTTGCATTAAGATAATAAAGTTACAGTACAACAGTCAATTGGTTTATCCATCGACAGGCCAAGGGATACGCCACAATCTGTAAAGAGCAATTGTGCTAATGGAATTAGACATATTAATACTCAAGATCCTCTGTCTAATATCATCTACAATGAAAGAAGCCAAAGCGTTTGCCGGATGCTCAATTTGCTGGAATCGTCTCAAGTTTCTTTCTCGCCATATATGGTAGACGAGTGATCCAAGTAGTGCTCGATAGGCTGAATTAATAATATGCTTCCCTCTCCAGCAATGATGTGGAAAAAAACAGCCCTCTTGCCACACATTTGTGTCCTATTACTACGGGATTATATATCGGAAACATTCCGTTGCAAGCAAATTCGAATGCTTACGTTGATGACAAAATTGCCAATGCATTTAATAACTCAACACAGAAAACACTATCATTCATTGCCCCTACCATACAAAATGGGGAGACTATCGTTCGTCCATCCTTGGATATTGTGCGTGAAGGATCTAAACGGTGGAAAACTACTGCAGTTGGATACTTTCTGGGAAAAAGACCTTATTATCATCATTTGAAGGAATATGCGCATTAGGTATGGCCCGCATTACGTGAGGTAACAGCGACTGTTAATGGCTTTTTCTACTTTCAATTTAAAACTGTCATTGATATGGAGGAGGTGATAGAAGGGGGACCATGGCTGTTCCAAGGACAACCAATAGTACTACAGAAATGGGAACCGGGTATGGCTATGAGAAAATTGCAGCATACACAAGTGCCCGTTTGGATTAAATTGAGGCATCTTTTTTTTTTCGGTAATGGTAAATTTCATTATTAAAAAAAAATGGTACAGTACAACAATTAAGTGGGTAGTCCCTCGACAGGCCAAGGGATACGCCATAGTCTATAAAGGGCCCATGTACTAATCGAACTGGAAAGATTAAGGCTCAGAATCCTCTGCCTAACATCATTAATAATATGAGAAGCCAATACATTAGGCGGGTGTTCAGTTTGTTGGAACCGTCTGGAGTTTCTTTCTCGCCACAAATGGTAAACCAATGACCCAAGTAATGCTCGGTATTCTCGCCACAAATGGTAAACCAATGACCCAAGTAATGCTCGGTATGCTGCATTGATGATATGCTTCCCTCTAAAAATTGAGGCATCTTCCGATGGAATTCTGGACAACAGAAGGCTTGAGCACGGTGGCTAGTGGTGTGGGTAAGCCTCTCTACCCAGACGCGATTACGAGAGCATGCACGAGACTGGACTTTGCTCGTGTATGCGTGATGATTGATATCACACATAAGTTTACCAAACATATTATTGTCATGGTACCAAATGAAGATGGAGGAGAAACACCTTGCAAAATTGATATTGAGTACGAATGGCTCCCGCCAAAGTGCACTACATGCATGACACTGGGACATATGAGTAAGGACTGTGTAAACTCGAGTTCGATTGAGTAATGTTGTACTTATTTAATCTTTCTTACTTTCGCAATGGAAATGGTTTGTCGATTATTCTTCTGTTGGAAATCGTATCTGGCTAACTTGGGACGATACTATTGTTGATGTCCATATACTAGAATTGGGGGATCAGTTTATCCACTGTCGGGTTACTAATATGACTATCAATCAACCTGTTATCATTACTGTTGTTTATGGTGCATCTGAGGTAATTGACCGTCGGAGCTTGTGGATTGCACTGGAGACACTCGCTCAGCAGTGCTCTGACATCCCTTGGATGGTAGGAGGGGACTTTAATGCTGTACGTGAACTTAACGAGGTATGTGGCATTTCAGGTTAGGATGGCCACTGAAGAATTTAATGCCAGCATACTGGACGCGGGGCTGATTCCACTTCCTTTGCAAGGTGAATGGTTCACATGGCATAATTGTAGTTCATCCACGCGGAGTTTATGGAAGCAGTTGGACCGAATTCTTATTAATGATCGTTGGCTGGCGCGGTTCCCTACATCATCCTATCATAGTCTCACACCACGGACATCTGACCACTCACCACTGGTGTTCCATGGGGATACACAGCAGCATAATGGAGGTATATTTCGCTTTGATAATTATCTCGCCCATTCACCTGACTTTATCCCCATTGTACAGAACATTTGGCATCATGAGATTGTTGGTGTACCAATGTATGCCGTGACACGTAAACTGAAGGCACTTAAACCAGTTTTCAGACTGCAGAGGAGAAATAAGGGGGATTTGACACTGAATGTCCAACTAGCCAAAGGTTTTCTTGATGAGGCACAACATTTGGTGAGCTCCGATAGACAGAATGAGCTCTATTTACTGCTGGAACATTGCTGTCGACTCGTTTATGCCAAAGCGGCAAAACTCGAGCAAATCATGTTGCAACAGAGAGCCAAGATGCAGTGGATGAAAGACGGAGACCAATGTTCCCGGGTTTTCTTCCATAAGATTGCACAGAGACGAGCAATGAGAAGAATCTTGCAGATAAATGATGAGAATGGTAACACACACTTGGACCAAGAAGAGGTCGCACATGAGTTTGTCTCATATTATCAGAACCTCTTAGGAGGTACTAGACGACGATGGACAGTGGATATTCGTTACGTTAGACCATGGGCAAGACACTGTATTACTGATGAGGAAGCCAACCATTTACTCCTACCTTTCTCACCGGACAATGTGAAGCAAGCAGTGTTTGCTATTGCTGAAGACAAGGCACCGGGACCAGATGGTTACTCGTCAAGGTTCTTCAAAGCGGCTTGGTCAGTGGTGGGGGAAGAAGTTGCGAAAGCGGTACTAGATTTCTTTTCTACCGGAAAACTTCTGAAGCAGATCAACTCGACGATCTTGGCTCTGATCCCAAAGGTACATACTCCAATGTCGGTTAATGACTTTAGACCAATTTCATGCTGCAATGTTTTATACAAGATCATTGCGAAACTACTTGTCCAAAGAATTAGCGTGTTGTTGGACAAGATAGTTAGCCCCTGTCAGACAGCTTTTATTCCGGGAAGAAGCATTGGGGACAATATTATGTTAGCACAGGAACTATTCTCGAGATATAACCAGATGCGCCTACCTCCCAGTTGCGCACTCAAAGTGGATATCAGGAAGGCCTATGATACAGTGGAGTGGGACTTCCTTTTAGCAGTATTGCAGTTGTTCGGATTTCCATCTACGTTCACAAGGTGGATTGAGGAGTGTGTATCCACGACATCATTCTCGATTGGGCTCAATGGAAAACCACATGGATTTTTTTCTGGAGCGAGAGGATTACAACAGGGAGGCCCACTTTCTCCTTATTTGTTTGTTCTTGTTATGGAAGCTTTACATCTGGGATTCTTGCAACGAATTGAACAAGACATGCAATTCACTTATCATTCGAAGTGAGAGTTCCAAGGTGTTCCAGTTGGGATTTGCAGACGACCTTCTCCTCTTCTGCAAAGCTGACCTTGAATCCATCAGAGTCTTCAAAGAAGGATTGGACTGGTTTGCGGAATTATCGGGCCTTCGGCTGAATATTCATAAAAGCCACTTGATCATTTCACGTATGGCTCAAGAATTGAAAGACCAGATGTTGGAGATTTTAGGCTTTCAAGAGGGACATCTTCCAATGAGGTATCTGGGGTCTTCCTTAATATCCTCTAGACTATCTATCTCTGATTGCCAACCGCTTATTTCAAAAATTGATGCACGTATCAATGGATGGGAAGGGATTTCGTTATCATATGCTGGTCGGGTACAAATCATCAAATCTGTGCTCTCAGCATTGAGTTTATATTGGGCATCTGCATTCATATTACCTAAGAAAGTCATCAATGAAATTGAGAAGAGGTTGAGGACCTTCCTTTGGAAGGGTACGACGTCTAATGGTTACGCCAAGGTTGCCTGGAAAGATGTGTGTCGGCCAATGGATGAGGGAGGACTTGGGTTCAAAGACATCTCTACCTTGAATCGCGCATTAATGAGCAAGAAATTATGTGATGTAATCCGGTGTGACAGGACATCCATATGGGTTCAGTGGCTATACCAAGACCGGTTACGTGACACATTGATTTGGACAGTTCGTGAACATGAAGGTTCTTGGGGATGGCGGAATGCTCAGGCTCCGTCCTTTCCTTCGAACTATCGTGAACTACCAAATTGGAAATGGAGGGAGATTCTATATTTGGCAGGACCCATAGCATCACTTGGGACCACTTATCGAACAATTCCCTCGTGGTCCAAATCATCTTGGTATTGAAAAATCAGCAAAACTCAGTTCGGTGATTTCAGCAGG
>NW_011628268.1:19360-19671 GCF_000512975.1 Sesamum indicum
ATACTTGGCAAACTACCATCCACGGATAAACCATGGCTATCTCATCTTGGAGCGTGCATCTTGTGCGAGGAGGGAGCTACGGAATCTCATTCACACTTATTCTTCCGATGCAGATATAGTCGTCAGTGCCTGCTTGAGATTCGCAGATGGATTCGATTTCACTGGCCCAACAGGGATTGGGCAATGGATATTGAGTGGGCGACGCAGAAATGGAGAGGTAAACACATTGTCAATATCGCTTACCGTACACTACTTGCATCATGTGTCTACCACATATGGAGGGAAAGGAATTTGAGGAGATTTGAACACAC
>NW_011628268.1:19780-22182 GCF_000512975.1 Sesamum indicum
AACCAATTGAAGAACACATGTTGTACTGTACCATTACTTATATTAATGAAATTTACATTTACCAAAAAAAATAATAATAATAATAATAATAATAATAATATGCTTCCCTCTCCATTTTCTTGTTGCCCATTCGATGTCCCTTCCCCATTCCCGGTTGGGCCAAGGGACTCGAATAATCCGTCGAACAGCTGCAAGGCATAATCTACTGAATCGGCATCGGAAGAAGAGGTGGCTATGCGTCTCTAATGCCTCCTCGTTACAAAGAATACACCCACCAAGGTGTGTGAGCCATGGTCTGTCAGTTGTCGGTAACTTTTCCTGAATAGCCATCCATAAGATAAATGAATGGCGTGGAATCTTCAAAGGTCCCGAAAGTAGTGAAGTCCAGCCCACTTTCGGTTCAGGCGAGCAAAAAAAAAAAAAGTCGGTAAAGTGCTTGGGTAGTGGGTTGCCCCTCAGGAAATCGCCAAATGATTCTATCATCGCCTCCATGAATCTGGGGTAGTGTATATGTGATTTGAAGGCATTCTAGATCCGTGATAAGGGGCTAGTACCATTGGCCTCCGTCAATGACCGAAGAAAGTTTAGTGGAGTCTTCAAGTCCAAGTAAGCTCGGTCCGCGTGGAAATCTAGGAAGCAGGGGTCCAAGTTGATGCCATGGATCCTTCCACAGATAGAAGCTTCTCCCATCTCCAATATGAAGCTCCACCATTGGTTGTATAGATCTGCGCAGACGAAGCATTTTTCTCCAACCCCACGATCCTCCATGTTCGCCAACTGTCCATATGGAGTTGTTCCGTAATCGTCCGTGCTGCAACCACTCAACCCAGATAGATGTTCGGTCGCATCTAATGATGTCGCACAATTTTTTTGTCATTAAGGCACGATTAAGAATACCAATTATTTTACTTAATGAAACTTACATTTACCAAAAAAGAAAAAAAAAGATAGAAAATTTCAGCAATTTTGCTACGAATATGGCTCCGATTCCGCTATTTATTGGGAATATTCCGTTGCATGCTAACTCGAATATGACTATCAATGACAAAATTGCTCATGCATTTCATAATTCAACTTGCAAGACCTTATCTTATGTGGCTCCAACGGTACAAAATGGAGAGGTTATAGTGCGACCAACATTGGATATTATACGAAGGATCTAAACGATGGAGGGCTACCGCGGTGGGGTATTTCCTAGGAAAAAGGCCGTATTTTCATCATCTGAAAGAGTTTGCAATGTCTGTATGGCCGGGCTTGAAGGAGGTCACTGGTACTAATAATGGATTTTTTTTCCTCCAATTCAAATCAGTAGCTGATATGGAAGATGTTATTGAAGGAGGGCCGTGGCTATTTCAGGGGCAGCCTATTGTTCTCCAAAAATGGGAACCAGGGATGGTTTTAAGGAAACTACAGCATACACAGGTTCCTGTGTGGATAAAACTTCGTCACCTTCCAGTCGAGTTCTGGATAGATGAAGGCCTTAGTACGGTGGCCAGTGGAGTGGGTAAACCACTATACCCGAATGCAATTACGAGAGCATGCACAAGGCTAGACTTCGCTCGTGTATGCGTAATGTTGGATGTGACCTCAAACTTACCAAAGCACATTATAATTATGAATCCAGATGAGGACGGAGGCGAATCACCTTGTAAAGTAGACGTTGAGTACGAATGGCTACCACAGAAGTGCAACAGTTGTATGACATTGGGACACTCTGCTAAAGATTGTGTTCTCAACAAACCAAAACCAGTTAAACCACCGATCGCGGTATATGTACCCAAAGTGGGGACGCTGCAAGAACCAACAAGGCCTGAACGGAATCGGAACCACCCTAGGGAGGATGATGATACTACTAATATACCATCTCGGCCACCACATATGCCTGATCGGAACAATAGCAGACCACCACCAGCTTCAGTGGTAGGAAAGCAGAGGGAGGGACGTGAGTGCACTAGAGATACAACCGGCCCAAGTCGTGAGGAGAGCGGTAAGGCGCTTGTTATATATAATACTTTTGATGCACTTCACCTACTGGATGATACAGATGAGTCGTCTCGGGTTCCTAAGCACAGCAGCCCCATACCTAGTGATCCATGTTGAATGCAGCAATATGGAATGTTCGTGGCCTGAACAAACGAGACCATCAGTTGGCAGTCAAAGACATCGTTGCTGAGTTCAGGTTACAATTCCTCGGTCTCCTTGAAACTCGTGTTCGTATTAATAATGCAGCTCAAATTCAATCTTTTCTCTTACCCCAATGGAAATGGTATGTGGATTATGGATCTTCTGGTAATCGCGTGTGGATTACATGGAATGATAGTTTTATTGATATTGCTGTGGTTGAATGTGGAACGCAATTTATATACTGTCTTGTTACTATCCGTGCAATACATGAGTCAATT
>NW_011628269.1:0-14117 GCF_000512975.1 Sesamum indicum
CTAAACGTAATAATAACTACAAGTTAGTATGAAGGAAAACAAACATTATTTAACAAAACCATGTAAAAAAAATTAAATTTTGAACGTTCTCAAAATTTCACGAAACTTGACCTAAAAGTAGGTCTAAACCTATGGATTTTTAAGGTAAATATTCTAAACGTAATAATAACTACAAATCACTATGAAAGGGAAACAAATTTTCTTTAATAAAATCGTGTAAAATAGCTAAATTTTGAACGTTTTCAACATTCCACAAGACTTGAACCAAACATAGGTCTAAACCCATGTATTTGTATGGTAAATTTTCTAAGCATAATAATAACTATAAGTTAGTATAAAAGGGAAAACAAACATTCTTCAATTACCCTTATCGCTGCAGAATTAACTGAAATTCTGTAGTTTGCTTGTTCTGTTTGCTCCATACAATTCTACTATAGCAAAAAATTATAAAATAAAAATAAATTATATAAAATTAACTCCCCCACCCTCCACCCCCTCGCTACCCTCTCCACAACCCCCCTTGCCCGCCGCCCTCCACACCCCGTGTCGCCCTTCCCTCGCCATTCTCCCCACCCCACACCGTCCTTCCCTCGCTCCCCACCTCCACCCCCCACAAAAGAAGATGACACCAACGTGGTTGCTCCCGAATTTGGGCAACCGCAATCTGCATTGGGTGACTCACAGTTTGGACACAAAGAATTATTTGATTTGCAATGAGTTACAATTACAATTCAATCGGGGTAATATGGATTTTTATTTAATTTTTTTAACGATATTAATAAATTTCGTAAATTTTGACTAATGAATGAATTTATGCATACGAAGAAAACAAACATCAAGGGTAATTTATCAAACTACAATAAAATTTTTTATAATTATACCAAATTTTAAGAAATTATATATGTTTTAACATATACTGTAGAAGTGATGATGTAAGGTGACAAGTTAGAGGTGAGAAGTTAGCCATTCAGTCCATGTAAGGGGCAGTCAAAGAAGTGTGCGATGTTTGGGTGTCATAATAAGAACTTAATGCAGTTCGAGGGCAATATATATAATAGTGCAGCAGAGCATGGCAATGTAATACATAGGACCACTCCTACTTCCATTAATAATGTAGCTGCGCAACTACGTACATAATTTATACACTCTACTAATATATAGCTCTCTCTCTCTCCGTCTCTCTCTCTCTCCCTCTCTCTCTCATCATTCTCCTATCAAGCCTAAATACTCAACGTGTTTTATTTTTTTAATTAATGCCATATTTACTTTCAAACTATGTATAATTAGGGTGCATTAATTGGAAGATTAAATTATTCAAAAAACCTTAATGATTTTGGTGTCGTCAAACTTAATTGAGAATTAATTACTGTTGTTATTGATTAAAGATGTTTAATTTAAAAGTTGAGATACTTTATATTAAAATTTAATGACCTAAATATTGAAAAGAAAAAGTAATATATATATAGGTATGTATTTGTGGGAAAAGATTATTAAATTAATACAATACCTTTGTTTTGAATATTATGAACCCAATTTTCCTCTAAAAAAAGGATATAAATTTAATTACAAACAATTCTTTTGAAAACATTGATAGAAATTAAATGTTGGTAATTACCATCTTTTAAGTGAAATTACACTTCTAGGCTTCTGAGATATATTATTTGACTAAAAAAAGATAAAGGTATTTTTGTACATCTACGTAATGCATAATATTAGTTTTTTTACTCCCACTTAATTAATAGTATATATACGTATATACATATGTCGAAAAAGTCATATTATTTGTTGTTTCTATTTTGGAAAAAGAAGTTTGTATTTGCCTCCATATATATATATATGAAAATAATGATACCCCCAACTCTCTTCTTCTAGGTACTCATCAATGCTGGCCGAGAACCTTGTGAATTTACCCACCCTTTGAAAATCATCTAACTTGTGCACTATGCAAGAGCAACCCACTATTCATCAGAAAGGAAGTGACAATAGCGATGAAAAAACATCTGAATCAAACAGTGGTAAGTGGTTAATTTTGCATATTTAGTTTATTGTGCTATTCTTGTACATTTGTGTGGTACCTAGTTAAATTGATAATGCTAGGATCCCAGTCAAAGGTGTATGTGAAAGATGAAGACTATGATTTGCAGCCTGGAGATGAATTAGTAAGTTTTATGCTCCTACCTATAATTAGCTTTCTTAAAATGCGCATGCTTCAAGTACTAGATTCTGTAGTACTATGGGAGGTATAGGTCCATGAAAAACTGTGGCAGATTGCGTGCACTTATTTTTCTAGAATTAAACTACCAATTGATTTCTCTATTTGCTATGTTGAATAATTGTACTTTTGACTGGGTGGTAGCTCTTCTCCTTTCCAATCCCCTTCTTGTCATTGAAACTGTTACTGGCAAGATGCTTAGGCTTTCGGACATAGACAAATTTGGGTCAGTTCTCATTGATAATCGTGTGTCTCCAACTGTCAAAGATATTCTTGCAGGGACAATACTGATAACTTGAATATGTGCCACCATTTTTGCAATTTCCACATGCTATCTAGCTACTGTATTGCTTGTAAAATGTGCTTTTATATTATATGCTCATTGAAAATGTGCTACATCTAAGTGCATAATACTGTTTTATTTTATGAAACTAATTGAACTACTGCACGAGTATCATTAATTACTTGAAAGGCCAATTCAAACATTGCAATGCAAACATAATTGCCAATGTAGCTGTTTTCTATTTCAGGACACTCCAATCCATGCACAAAATATGTAGTCTTCGCATCAGTAGTATAGTAAAACCAAAAAGAGTAGCAGTACTTTGCCATGTTGGCTCAAATTTAGTTCTGTAATATTATTAATTTCTTTCCTATAAACAATGGTGGTAGAGGGGGAAAAAGAAAATACGAGTTGTAACAAAACCTACAAATTCGGAGAGTTCTCCTAATCCCAATTTTGTGTGCCTGCAAAATTCTTTTCATGTCATAGTTGCTTACAATGAGGGGGCCATTTCTCTAACTCTTCTATGATAGGTTGATCATCCCACTCTTTCGTCTCCAAAGGGATCATCATCATCCTTGAAAATAGAAAACTTTGACTGGTTAATATGGATAACTGCATTTTGGTTGAGGGGCCACACTCCAAACTTCAAATAAGCAACATTATCTTGAGCTCTAATAGGCACTCCTCCATCTCCTTGGCTGAA
Organism: Sesamum indicum; assembly: GCF_000512975.1. Lineage (NCBI taxonomy): Eukaryota > Viridiplantae > Streptophyta > Magnoliopsida > Lamiales > Pedaliaceae > Sesamum > Sesamum indicum. The sequence goes on from NW_011628269.1 coordinate 3,202, forward strand.
GTTTAAAATTTTTTCAAGCTTGAAACAATGGTAATTTTCTATAGCTAGATTCTCTTGAAACAACGTAATTTCATATAGTTGGGCTCCTCTGTTCTCTCTTGGCCTTCTTAGGTATGAAAAATCAGCAACCATCTCACGCTAGATCCAAGATATAACCATCATATGCATGCGACTGCCATGATTCCTCAAGTCCAAGGACTAATCCTGTACTATCGGAGTAGAGAATTCAAGTCATACTGACCAAGCCTCCAAGATTTCCATATGACGATTCCCTCAAATCAGTTCAATCAGTTAACAACCTTGTCAACTAATCCACTAAAATTGCATAGACATCCCATGTCTGTTTTCGATGAAACATGACACTCATCCAATGAATGCAATACTTAGTGCAAGTCTCTATATGACTCTCGATGCCAGTCTCGGGGTCCTTGACTTGGAACGTTTCAGACCAACCCTCAAAAGTTGGTTTCGTAGCTACCATCCAATGCGTAACGCAACTACATAGGTTATTCAGTTGGTCTGTGGGCATTTGTTGTGGCGTTAAAATGTCATTTAACTTAAATAGTAAGTACAATAGACACATGGTGCCATAGATGAATGTTTACTACATTCATCAAAATAAGATTACATTCATATAGATTGTTAAATGGTTCCCAGAACCGCCAATCCAATTGGCTTTCTGGTCACCATTTCTAACAATCTCCCACTTGACCTAAAGTCAATCGCCCATATCCATCAGACCTATCTGAGTTAGCAATCTGCGATACCTGCTCGGTCTCACGGGTCTACCATATTTTCTATCGAAATGATGCGGTCCAATGGCATGTCACCTCTTCCTACCATCATTCCAAACTAATGGTGGCGTTTAAGAATATTTCTTGGATCTATGATGAGATCTTGGCCTGTTTGCTTGTGTCGTTGCATAGTTGTTATCCTCCTGGTAACTACTGGCTTGGCCGTGCTAGGCTCTACATTCAATTATTGGATGTGGATTTTCATCCAAAATACTTCATGATCAACTATTAAAGTGACTATACATTTGACTTCCATGGTGAAAACCATTGTGGCATCCCGCTTGAAACCAATCCAAGCCACCGCATCACCATTAGATCTGAATGTACATTCAAATTGAGACTAGTCATCATTCACATATAACTGGAAGCTAGTATCGCCATAGCTTTCCAGAATCAACTCTCTATTGACTTGCATCAAGAACACTTCTTTAATTCTTATTCAGGTACTAAAGAGTAATCTTGACTCCTATGCAGTGCCTTCTCCATACACTTCCGATATCTATTGTTGTGCTCAAAGCACACATAGCATTCGGCCTAGTGCATCGGACCACATACCCATGTTGTCAACGACAAAAAACATAGGGGATGTCAAACATATTTCTAAGCTCTTCATTAGTCCTCAAAACTGAGTCTTGGATGGCTTAACCCTATGATAAGGAAAGGAATTGAATTCATTCATGGAGAATTGCATGAATAATGTTTGTGCTTCAGTATCTCCCAACATCTTCACATCATTCCAAATGAGTAAGACGTTCACACCTAAAACACTAGGAACACAACTAAGCTCCCACTGACCTTCTAACTCATTCTCGACCTGAATCATAGCCTGCATGACCTTGTCTACACGAATATTCCAGATACAGGAAGTTTCAAATCTAGTTTTTACTCCAAGTCGAATCTCATGGCTCCAAGCCATTCATCCAACCCGATATCCTACATCGCTTCTCCTTATGTCTTTGGATAATAATCCAATTGACTGATTAGATTCCGAAACCTGTACCTATTAGGTAACTAAGGTGTTCTAATCATCCCTCAGGAGGCTGGAATATAGTGAGTTAGTGGAAGAATTCGATTATAAATTATATTTGCTACATTTGACTGAGGTGTCTCTCCACTTGATTCCTCAAGGAGCTACTCCTCACGTCAGTTATCCAATGAAATCCTATTTCTTTTAGGATAACAAATAAATCTTTACAAACCTAGTTTGTCTACCACTAGTCCGTTAATGTATATAGAACCATCCCATATACTAAAGTACGTTGTGGAAACAGGCTTGCCATGCCGCATGGGTCAATGTAGTTCAGTGAAAGAACAATCGAACCAAGTCTAATGAGGTTCGACCCTCCCTTATCAGAGACACCGTTCAATTCTGTCACTCCAAAGAAGAACTCTACTGAGTGAGAATTCCATTCTCGTGAGATACTTCAAGAGCCCCCACTACCTCGATCCAATTGGAGAATTTAATTTTGCAACCAGTTTGGTTCTCCACTTCAAGTCTAACTCTCCAAACCTTCCAAAGGCCCTTTAGACTTGTGAACCCCCTTCTGGCTCTATGTATTCAATGACTCATAGATGTCTAATTGGATCTAATTCAATAGACCAATGGCAAACGCACTTTGTCCCACAAAGTGCTTCTCAGTCCTCATCTTGCTGAAGAAGGACTAGCAAGCTTGTAGCCTCAACTTGTCTATTTCGAGACTCGTTAAATTCACCAACTTTCTTATCCTAAATAGAGAAGTGTGACCTACCTTCGCATGTCAGATCTATGAGTTTATCTTGATTATCCATTTTACCATTTGTTTTGAGCATTCATAATCCAATTATGAGATAATGTTGAAATAGTTGCGTAAACAACCTAGCAAACAAGAATAATCATTCTTTGTCAGGAGATAAATGGTAGACCAAGGTACTGTATTGGTAGAATTCCTTCCTGATAACCGGGAATATCAAGAAGGGCATTTTAATGTGTCCTATCCTGCATTACTTGCTTTACTGTTTGTAATTTGTGGTAGGAATGCAATAGAAGAAGATTCCAGCAGACTCTACATCTCGCGAATATGATAGCTTATTCCATTGTTGATATAGTTAAATAGAGGATTATTAGAGCTAATCTTATGGACTCTATTAGTACGAGAGACTTGTATAGATTCTGGCGTATTCCTTGGCCTATAGGGGATATGGCTAGTTGATAGGCCTTGTTGTATCTATTCTATTTTTGTTATTAATGCAATTTACCTTCATTAAAAAAAAAGAAGGGCATTTCGTCTATTTTGGGCCGATTTAGACAGGATAAGTTGACTCTTCTCCAGATTAGTGTGTAACCCAGATAAGAAGCAAATAACTCCAATCCCATTCGGCATACCCTTATGGAGCTTTCATCTTCATGGTTAAAGGTGGAGATCTTCTGCAAAGCAAAGCTGAAAGAGACCAATTTCCCAACACGTGAAATGCATTTTCTGTTCAATGTAATGCTGAAATATCATTCTTAATACTTCCACAATTAGCACAAAAGGTAAGGAAAATTGTTCATAAAATTCTCCATAATAGGAATTATATTCCTGTCTAGGGATAAACTTTCCAAGATTCAGTCATGTTAGATTGATGAGGAGCTTAGATGTTTGACATCCCTCATGTCTTTGTTGTAAGCAACATGGAATGTTATTCGGCGCACTGAACCTGATGTTGGTTATGCTTTTTGAGCATAACAATGGATATCGAGTGTGCACCGACGAGGCAACAGACAAACAACTGAGGGCTATCTTTAAATACCTAAATAAGAAGAAGAGCCCTTGACGCACATTAATGGAGAGTTGATTTTGGATGGCTATAGTGATAGCAGCTTCCAGGATCATATGAAAAATATTTAATCTCAAAAGGAGCGTACATTTGAGATTAATAATAAATATGATAATATTGGAAAGGTTCCAAGTGGAATACCACAAGGAATCTTATCATGGAAAATTGAATGTATAGCAAATTCGAAAAGTTATATTGGAAAATGATTAGGACAAAAACAACGCCCGATTGTTGGGTGCGCTAACTAGCATAGCCGCGCCATTAGTTACTTAGACACCATCATCTGCTTGGAGCGATGATAGAAAGATGTAATGTGCGGTTGGACCGGGGGACATTGGCAATAGACCCATATGACCTAGCCGGTATCGCATATTGCTCATAACTAGTTTAATCTGAAAACATGAGTAATTAGCTTTAAGGTCAAGTGGGAGATTGTTTGAATAGGTGACTAAAAGTCAATTAGATTGGCGGTTTTTGAGGACCATTCAAGCAATCTTTATTTAAGCAATGTTATCCCTACGAATATGGTAAGTACTCGTCTTTGGCACATATATCTATTGTGCTCATCAAATTACGTTATGCACTTCTTTGACCTCACAACCATAGACCACTACAACCCTACAAAAGTTGGACTGCGCCATTGGATGGCGGTCATGAAACCAACTGCCAAGGGTTGGTCTGAAATGTTTCAAGTCAAGGACCTCGAGAATGGGCATCGAATGTCTTATGGAGATTTGCATTAAGAGTTGCATTCATTGATGAGTGTTGTGTTTTATCGATGACAGACATAGATCGATTGACTAGGTGTCGAATCAACTAAACTGACTTGCGGGTATCGTCATATGGAAATCATGGAGGCTTGATTGGTATGACTCGAATCCCCAACTCCGATAGTACAGGATTAGTCCGCAGACTTGAGTAATCACTGCAGTCACGTGCATGCGATGACTGTATCTTGGATTTGTGCGAAAAGTGATCGTATCTCACACATGGTCATCATAAGCCTTGTCTAGCTATAGTCAAAGTATGTAGCAAGGATGGTGAGTTCTAGAAGAGGATCCGTCCCCTATCAAAACGTGACAGGGGTATCTCCTATTTACTTAGAGATGTGTTTACTCTCTATAAACCTGTGGCCACAGTCATTGGTTGAATAGGAAACAGATGTTCCTATATCAACCAATTTGGTGTAATGCGATCTCAAGTATTAAGCATAGACGCCTAGTCTACGATTGGAGCCAACATCCAATTCCATGTCCTAGACTAAGGGTGGGAGATGGTAGACGAAAGGACCTTACCCATATGGACTCGACAACCTCAAAGTTCACATGGATATTCGCCTAGTTTCTAATGTCATGCACCGTTGTTAGACGGCCACCCATGGTGACGGGCTTTCTTGATCAAGGATTGATCGAGAGTTATTAATTAAATTAGATTTAATTAATAAAAGTGCTTGACAGTAGCCCAAGTCTAGCTGAAAGGTGTACCTAAAGAGTCACAAATAAATCACCGAGAAGGAACGATGAATTAACTAGGAATTAATTCCATAAGTAATTAGATTACTTATAAATGAGAGGGATCTATCGGATGGAGGAGCCCAAGAATAAATTAATAGGATTAATCTATATTGAGCTTGCCCTTATTATTTAATAAATTGGACTTATTAATTAATAAAGGCTTATTGAACTCATATATTTAATTGGATTAAATATATAATGGGCTTAATTAGGTACGTTTTAATTAAATTGAAGTTAATTAAAATTAATTGGGCCTTTTATTTTATCTTAATAAAATCGTCCAACTACCTAATTAAAAGTTGTTCGATAATTCTAGGAAAGAAAATTATTGACTAGCAATTATCACTTTTGAAAAATGCCATATTAGTCATTCTTATTTGGAATAAAGAATTTATTATCTTATAGATTGTAAAATAAACCTAGACATATTCTAGTACACCCCATATAAGGTATATATATGTATATTAGTTATTTGGAATAACTAATAAAACATAACACACAACACAAAAATAATTTCCTACCCTAGAAGTAAAAATCGCTCGGCCCTTCTCCTCAACACTTGGTATGTTTTTCTAGCAAATTGAATTGAGGGATCCTATTTTCTGGTATGGTGTGGATGAAAGGCACCACGAGGTGCGAGTAGGTCGGTCCGGGAATGCGCAAGCGGAAGCAGATAAAATAAATTGCATAAAATAAAATGAAATCGCAATGAACCATAAATTCCAAGGGGTGTACACTTGGACTTCCTGAGCGTTCGGTGTAGTTAATAAAATTAAATGACAATGAAATTAACGGGGCTATTGGTATAATAAAAACTGAGAGGAACAAAAATCATAAATCAAGAATTACCTTTTTTCTTGATTTATTTTGAACATCCTTCGTTTGATTCATTCACCCAAGGCCTCAACGTAGAGACCCTCTAAAGTCTCTACGCTCTAAAGTTGAGTCCATACCACACCGGAACTTGGGATTCTTCAATTCAATTTGCTATAAAAGAATTAAGGAGAACACAACAAGTGTGCACAAGAGGGGGGTTCGACCGAGTGGAATGAATAGGGAGGAGAGGAAATTATTTTCTTGTTTTTGTTATGTATTCATTAGTTATTCCAAATAACCAATATACATATATACATACCTTGAATGGATGAATTAAAACATGTCTAGCTTCACATCCATAAGGTGATAATCCTTTATTCCAAATAAAGAATGACTAACGTGTCATTTTCCAAAAATAATTTTGTTAGTCAATAATTTTCTTTTCCAATCATTTCCACCAACTTAATTAATGGGCTTGGGCCGGTTTTAATTAATTAAAATACCAGGTCCAATTAATTAAATTAAATTTAATTAAAGCCCACTTAGTTAAGTCCATCATATATTTAATCCAATTAAATATATGAACCCTATATCCCTTTATTAAATAATAAGTTCAACTTATTAAATAATAAGGGCAAGTCTAATATAAATTAATTCAATCAATTTATCATTGCGCTTATCCATTCAATGGATCCCTCTCATATATAAGTAATCCAATTACTTATGGAATTAATTTCCAATTAATTCCTCGTCCCTTCTCGGTGATTTGTGTGTGACTCTTTAGTTTCACCTTTCACCTACACTTGGGCTAGTGTCCAATATTATTATTAATTAAATTCAATTTAATTAATAATTCTTAATCAACTCTTGATCAAAAAAGCCTGCCACTATAGGTGGCCGTCTAGCAACGATCCATGACACTAGAGGCTAGGCGAAAATTCATGTGAATATTCAGGCTCCCGAGTCCATACAGGTATGGTCCTTCTGTTTACTGTCTCCCAATCTTAGTCTAGAGCATGGAATTGGGCGTCGGTTCCCATCCTTGACTAGGCGTCTATGCTTAATAATTGAGATCGTGTTACGCCAAATTGCTCGACATAGGATCCTCCTCTTCCTATTCGACCAATGACTGTGGCCATAGTTTTATAGAGCGTAGATGCATCTCCAATGCATAGAAGATACCTCTGTCACGTTTTCACAGGGAATGGATCCTCTTTTTGGAACTCATCATCCTCGCTACATACATTGAATGCATTATATAAGGCTTATGATGATCATATCTAAGACACGATCACCTCTCGCACAAATCTAAGATACGGCCATCGCATGCACGTGACACCGTAATTCCTCGAGTTTGAGGTTTTACTCCCGTACTATCAAAGCCGGGGACTCAAGTCATACCATTCGAGACTCCCAGGCTTCCATGTGACGATCCCCGCGAGTCAGTTTAGTCGATTCAATACCTAGTCAATCGACCCATTAAGATCTCATAGACGTCCCACGTTTGTCGCCGATGAAACACGGTACTCATCAAATGAATGCGACTCTTAATGCAAGTCTCCATAGGAAACTTTGATGTCCATTATCGTGGTCCTCAACTAGAAATATTTCAGACCCAACTCTAAACAGTTGTTTTCATGATTGCTATCCAATGCGCACTCCAACTATTGCACAGTTGTTCAAGGTGGTCTGTGGGCTTTGTTGTGATGTTTGACAGAAACGCAAACATAAATGTAATGAGCACAACAAATGAAATCCCAATAGCGAACACTCATTTTATTCACTGAATAATATTACACAAAATCAAGTTATTGTTAGAATAGTTTACATGCAGCCAATCCAATTGGCTTTCAGGTCACCTATTCTAACAATGGATGCGTCTTTAGATGCCTTCTACATTGAACATTATTCGGTCCTGTACGTCTTCTATTTAGGTATCTTGAATATATAATGTATGGTTGCGTAACAAATCAATTTGGACATTTAGTGCTACGACGGGCTCATGGGGGTGGCGCAAGATTAAGAGGTTGTGTGCCACCCTTTAACGCATGTGGAATATAGGATTGGGAATGGTGAGATGATTTCGCTTTCGAATGGCCCCTAGCACCCTTTAGGTTCTCTCGTTCATAGATTCCAAGAGGGTCATGGATTACGGACACATCCTTAGAGGATATTCTTAACGTGATGATATCGGGGGTAGATTGGCATTGGTCCAATATTAAAAATTTTGAATGCTTGGAGATTATTCATAATCTCCCAGCGATTCGTGGCAGTGGTGACGAAATCTTATTTGGAGGAGGGGAATTTAATAATGGAGTTGCTTATGGTATTTTCATCATCTGGGACCCAAGGTATGCTGGTAGTCATTCCAAGGAACTCTTTTGTTTTATGGCTTGCTATGTTGGGGAAGCTATCTACCATGGATAAACATGGCTAACACACCTTGATCGCTCGTGTGTTTTATGTTTGAATGGCTCAATGGAGACGCATCAGCATCTCTACTTCCAGTGTCCTTATTCCAGACGTTGTTTGGGTATTCTTCATTGAGAGGTTCACTTTCTATGGCCTAATCGAGGATGGACCATTGATGTGCTTGTGCTCGAAAGTAGAGGGGAAAGCATGTCGTCAATGCGGCCTGCTGGAACCTTTTGGCATTACTTATCTATCATATTTGGCAGGAGCATAATCGGAGGAAATATCAACAATTTATTAGAATCCTTTGGACTTTATGTTGCATTATAATAGATGAGATTCGATATCAGATTCTTAGTGCGAAATTGACATAAAATGTTAGTACTATAGCACTTTATAGATTGTGGAGCATAGCATGGACTACACCAACGTCCAACACTTGATTGTACTGTATTTGTATACTTAAATATCATTAATGTAATTTACCTTTATTGTAAAAAAAAGAGTAGGAAGTAAAAAAAATTCTAGATGCAGTCAATCTCCATAGTAAGAGGCCACTACCACTACCCATACACTATAACTGTGTCCAAGCAAGTTCCTGCTGCCATCCATGTAAGGCTAGGTGCACGAGGGAACCTACTGATCAATGGCCCAAAGTTGTGCCATGGATACTGCCATAAGGAAAAAGTGACCCATCACCAATCCTATAGTCCACAAAAGGAAGTAGTACACTATGCAAGAGAATAAGTTTTCGCCATCCCCAGGATGACCATTGTGCATTGACCGTCCAAACTATCTGCTCAGGTAAGCGCACATGATTGATCCAATGCATCCACACAGAAGATCGATCACCGTGCATAACCCTCCATAGGTGTCGGCTCATTAAGGCACGATTCATAACACCAATATCTCGAATACCGTACCCCCCTCCTTAACAGGTTTACATACCTGTTGCCAAGCAACCTTGGGGTAACCTCCACCACTTGAACTATGCTAAAGAAAAGACCTCATTCGCTTCTTCACCTCTTTAAGAACTACCTTGGGCGACATGAAAGCCATTACCCAGTATATATGAAGTGCCATAAGAACAAAATTAATCAACTAAACCCAACCCGTGAAATATAGTGAAATACCCTTGGATGTGACTATCAATCTTAAGGAGCAGGGGGCAATCAGCAGTTTTCATCCAGGATGACAAAAGTGGCAATCCAAGATAGCGAACTGGCAGCAATCCCTTTTGGAAGCCCAACAACTCATGAAGTACCTCTCGTATTCCATCAACGAATCTAGACAGAAAAAAATTGACTCTTGTCCAAGTTGGTGCACAAACCTGATAAAGAAGCAAACAGGTCCAACCCCTTTCTGAATACCAAGACAGACTTTATATAAGTATGGCATAACAAGAGGAGGTCATTTGCAAAGGGAAGTTGAAACAGCCTACTCTCCCTACATTACCAGTGGTACAAGAACATGCTCAATTAGTTGTTGCAGCGTCAAATGAAGCACCTCCATAACAAGCACAAATAGATAAGGAGACATGGGGTCGCCTTGGCGAAGCCCACGTGCCTCCAGAAAGAATCCATGAGCAGAACCGCTAATGCAAATTGAGACCGACATAGTAGTCACACAACACACTCTTCATCGTATAAATTGAGACAGAAAGCGAAATAAATGAAGAGCTGCAAATAGAAAATCTCACTACACCATATCATACGCCTTTCGTAGGTCGACTTTCAATGCGCACCTCGGCAGAAGGCGCTGCTGGTTATAACCTGCAAATAGTTCTTGTGCTAATAAAGCATTATCTCCAATAGAGCGTCCCGGCACGAAGGCATTCTACGAGGGACTAATAATTTTCCCAAAACAATACTCAATCGCTTCACAATAATACGCGTAATCGCCTTATACAAAACGTTACAATAGGAGATAGACCGAAACTCATCCACCCTAGTAGGGGAGCGTACCTTAGGGATAAGTGTAAGAAGTGTAGCGTTAACTTTCTTAAGCAACCGCCCCATTGTAAAGAAATCCAGGATTGCACTAGTAACCTCAGTCCCAACCATAGGCCAGAAAGCCTTGTAAAATTCGAAAGAGTAACCATCATTAATAAGATACCTAGCCCAAGGATGAAGAAAGGAGAGGTCAATAAATCTTCGCTTCCTTTCACCCCCAAGGAGTCATGTATAGAACTCAACAAATTTATTGATAACCTCCCCAGCATCCATGAGCATGTGGCCGTATCATTCTTAATCTAATATATCCGCTTCGCAACCTGGCGGGTTGCCATTTTGCTAAAGAAGACTAACCGACAACAGTACTCCAAGTGCAACAATAGGCCGTCATGCCAATTCATTTTGTAGTAGCATCTATGCCACCTCCAAAAAAACAGTTGCACCCTTCACATTCATTGAAAGATCCCCCTTATCCTCCTTTGCTGCCGAAAAAGAGGCTTCAAAGCCTTCAACTTTCGAGTGACAACATACATTGACTCCTCGATATGCTCTTCACAGTAGGCATAAAGTCCTGAGACATAGCAATTATTATCAAATCTAAACATAGTAACCAATCTCGGCTCATTGTCCCC
>NW_011628269.1:14752-21942 GCF_000512975.1 Sesamum indicum
TAACTTGTACTCAACCACAAGCTCTTTTAGTGCTACTTGATGATTCATACAGTTGAGGCCTCTAACATTCCACACCTTAAGATTCATCATATGGGACCTTGTGGAGTTGTTGCATGCATTAGGACCACTAGACGATTATGCACCATCCTCATCTAACATAAGTACATTTAAAAGAATTATGTAATACTATTTCCTAACCTTTTTGTCAACATCCTCTGGATCCAACCGTGGGATCACTAGAGGAGAGCTCATGGCCAATACTTGAATGGGGGGTTCAGCCTCTTTCGAATTGGTCTTACGTGCCTCAGGACCTAAAAGCTTCACTTGGACACACTGTTCGACATAAACTGACACTGCAGGTTTGGAAGCAGCTTTATTCAAGGGACATGCAGATGTTGCATGGCCTAAGGTACAACAACTAATGCATTTAGGCAGTAGCCATTCATACTCCACATCCACCTTACAAGCCATCTCATTGCTATCAACTTTAGGAATTATAAGGACAATGTGATGAGGTAACTTCGATGATACATCAGGCATAATACATACACGAGTAAAATTCAGTCTTGTGCATGGTCTAGTAATAGAATCCGGATAGAGGGGTTGGCCAATTCCTCTCACCACCTTGCTCAAAGGGAACACCCCTTTGAACCATTTTAATTTTTTATTTCATAGTTCCGCCGCGTTCTCGGGCCATATAGATTCTTTCGGTGGTATTAGAGCCTAGTTCGGTATTATGACTTTAGGATTAACATGTTATTATGGGTTGAGCATGAACAATGTGTTTAATTTTCTTTCTGAAAGCATGTTTTATGGCTTTGAAGCATGGTTATGTGTTTAGAAAATATATATTAATTTTGCTTTTAAATTATAGATATCTATGCATTTTTTAAAAATTGAATTTTCTGTAAATGCCTAGTTTTACTTCAGTTTTTAATTGCAGAAATTAAAAAAAATTGAAAAATGGAGCGGTAGAGCTCGATAGGCGGAGCTAACTACATGCCGACCTATCCACCGCGAAGCCGCCCATCCCTCTCCCATCCTCGATTAGGCCAATGGAGCTGGATATGCTGTCTAATTATCCTCAAGCATAGTCTCAAATAGCAATAATCGAAAAATAAGTGGGAATGAGTCTCAATGAGGTCAGTCGTGCACAAGATACACGTACCACCGAAATGCCCAAGCCATAGTCTGTCCAAAGTCGTCAATTTCTTCAATATGGATAACGAAAGAATAAAGTTATTCCGAGGAATTTTAAAGGGCCTAAAAAATAGTAAGACCAACCTATCTTGGGCCCCTGAGGCACAAAAAGTGCATAAGCAACCCTAGATCTAAGGTCCCCCGATGTAGATCGCCATCTAACTCAGTTATGACGTCCATGATTCATAGGGGGAGAGTGCGTGATCTCCAAACAATCAATATCGATGATCAACAGACAATGCCATCACATGTAACACTGCAAAGCCTCTCATCTAGCACAATGCTAGTAAACCATGGTCCTCTGGGGAATCTACTCACCAATGGTCCCAGCAAGTGCCATAGCTCATGCCACAAGGAGAATATTCGACCATACCCTATATGATACTCAACATGAGGCATAAGTATATTACGTAGGCGAAGGAGCTACCTCCATCCCCATCCCATTTCTATCATCATCCGTCCAGATAGATTTCTCCTTTAGGCGGTCACAATAGATCCAGTCCAGCCATATGGACACACGTTCCCTCTTAATAACAACCCACAAGTATCTACTCATAAGGGCTTTATTAAGAGCATGGATATCACGAAAACCTTGCCCTCCTTCCTCCAACGGTTTACATACATCCTTCCAAGCGACCTTATGATAACCGCCTCCATACTTCCTTCCAAAAGAAAGGACCACAATTCTCCACCTCACGTATAATGCATATGAGAAATATGAGTAGTCCTCAGACTTGAGGAATCACGGCAATCATTTGAATAGAATGACTGTATCTTGGATCTACGTAAGAGGTGATTGTGTCACAAACATATCATCATAAACCTTGTCCAGTGCGCTTGGAGGAAAAAGGCCCACGGATCCTACCTTGCATATTTGCTTCTTTACTGCTGAAACTCTATTGTTGTTCTCCATTTTTAGCTTTCTTGTTTACAGCGCATATAATCAACTAACACATTGTAAAACTCTTGTAAAGTCAATTTGCTCCTGTGGTAGAGATTGTGCTCTTGCTTGCGTGCTTGGACTCATGTTGAAGTAAGTTCCTCCACGTTTTTACAATTCTTTTGACATCTTAAGAATTGGCGAAGAATTAATACAGTTGTTGAACAAAACCTTCCGGCTAAAAAGGTGAGAATAGATCCATCCTCATACACTTTTATTTATTATTTAAAATCGTCCTTTAAGGGTATAACTGTGTTTTCCTAATTGAAATAATACGTAAGTGGTGTTCACACTTTTATTATAGTATAATATAATATATATGTATATATATATTTATATTAGTAAATGAAAAACGTACTAAATTATTTGTGTATATTATAGAATTGTGAATGATTTGCTATTATATTTCTTCATTTATGAGTACTGTTAAATAATTTTATAATTAATTTTTAGTTTTGAATTTATTTGCATAGGATAATGGAGATAGAATTATAATAGAATAATTTGACATTTTTAATATTTCATCTTTTTTGTGATGACAGTTATATCTTTTTCTTATTATAATAGATTGTTATATTATGTGTAGTTACTTTGTAATTAGTTAATTTATGTAAAATCAAGTTATTAGTTGGATTATAACTTTAATGCTATATGATAATAGGATTCTAGCAGAAATGGTTTTTATGCAATTATACTACATAATTATAATTACTTATGATTTATTATACATAAAAAGTTATTTGTAACGAGAAAGTCATCATTATTTCATTTATTGTCTATTTGTTTCACTTATTATAATATTATTAATTAAATTTCTAATTTTATTTGTCGTGTTCAATGAAATTGTGGGAAAAAAATGTTTTAAAATGATTAATGTGTGGAACAAATTGGAGTACAACAAATTAAATTTTAATTGATTATTTAATTTAGAGATCAATTAAGAATATAATGATATCAAAATTACATTACAACTGCTAGAAAAATTATTTAATAGGCCAAATACTTTAATGCAGTATATATGTTTAGTAGCTCAATTAAGACTTCAATTATCTATTGGTCTGTCACACACACACATGTACATATATAATTATATTTATTATCATTATTTATGGTTTAATAATTTTACTTTTTAATGTTTATAAATTTTTATAAATTTGGTTTGAAATTTGACCAAATTCGTAAAAATTTGTAAATATTAGAGATTGAATTTGTAAACATTAGAGATCAAAAATCATATTAGGTAAAACACAGTAGTTCGTGGAAAATAACAAAAAGAATAAGTCAAAAATACTTTTATATGTGAATATTTTGGACCACGTGATCAAGGCACTTATTTTTTACTTCTTGCACAGTAAAAAAAATTACCATACAAATGCATGGGTTTAGACCTACGTTTGGGTCAAGTTTCGGGGAATTGTGAGAACGTTCAAAATTTAGCTGTTTTACACGGTATTATTAAATAAAGTTTGTTTTTCCTTTAATACTAACTTTCATTTATTATTATGCTTAGGAAATTTACCATACAAATGCATGGGTTTAGACATATGTTTGGTTCAAGTTTCGTGGAATTTTGAGCACGTTCAAAATTTAGCTATTTTACACGATTTTTTTTAACGAAAGTTTATTTCTCTTTCATGTTAACTTGTAGTTATTATTACCCATAGAATATTTTCCATACAAATGCATGGGTTAATGGGTCAAGTTTCATGGAATTCTAATAACGTTTAAAATTTCGCTGTTTTACACGGTTTTATTAAAAAAAGTTTGTTTCCTTTTCATACTAACTTGTAGTTATTATTATGCCTAGAAAATTTACCATACTAATGCATGGTTTAGACCTACGTTTGGGTCAAGTTCCGTGGAATTTTGAGCACGTTCAAAATTTAGCTGTTTTACGCGGTTTTATTAAAGAAAACTTATTTCCCTTTCATACTAACTTGTAGTTATTAATACTCTTAGAAAATTTAGCACACAAACGCATAGGTTAGACCTACTTCTGGGTCATGTTTCATTGAATTCTAAGAACGTTCAAAATTTAGCTGTTTTACGCGGTTTTATTAAAGAAAGTTTGTTTCCCTTTCATACTAACTTGTAGTTATTACTACGCTTACAAAATTTACCACAGAAATGCATGGCTTTAGACCTATGTTTGGGTCAAGTTTCGTAAATTCTCACAACGTTTAAAATTTAGTTGTTTTACGTGGTTTTATTAAAGATAGTTTGTTTTCCCTTTCATACTAACTCGTAGTTATTATTACACTTAGAAAATTTATCATACAAATGCATGGGTTCATGGAATTCTGAGAACGTTCAAAATTTAGCTGTTTTACACGGTATTATTAAATAAAGTTTGTTTTCCCTTTAATACTAACATGCATTTCTTATTATATTTAGAAAATTTACCATACAAATGCAGAAGTTTAGACATTTGTTTGGTTCAAGTTTAGTGGAATTCTAAAAGCGTTCAAAATTTAGCTGTTTTACATGGTTTTATTAAAGAAGTTTGTTTCCCTTTCATACTAACTTGTAGTTATTATTATGCTTTGAAATTTTACCATTCAAATGCTTGGGTTTAGTCCTACGTTTGGGTCAAGTTTTGTGAAATTCTGATAATGTTCATAATTTAGCTGTTTTACACGATTTTATTAAAGAAAATTTGTTTCCTTTGATACTAACTTGTAGTTATTACTACGCTTAGAAAATTTAGTATACATTAGGTTTGGACCTACGTTTGGGTCAAGTTTCATGGCATTCTGAGCACGTTCAAAATTTAGCTATTTTACGTGGTTTTATTAAAGAAAGCTTATTTCCCTTTCATACTCACTACTAGTTATGTTATTATTAAGAAAATTGTCATACAAATGCTTGGGTTTAGACCAACTTTTGGATCAAGTTTCGTGTAATTCTGAGAAAGTTCAAAATTTAGTTGTTTTATGCAGTTTTAATAAAGAAAGTTTGTTTCCCTTTCATACTAACTTATAGCTATTGTTACGCTTAGAAAGTTTATCACAGAAATGCATTAGTTTAGACCTATGTTTGTATCAAGTTTCGTGAATTATCAGAATGTTTAAAATTTAGCATTTTTACGTGGTTTTATTAAAGATAGTTTGTTTCCCTTTCATAATAACTTGTAGTTATTATTATGCTTAGAAAATTACCATAAAATACATGGGTCCAGACCTACGTTTGGGTCAAGTTTCGTGGAATTTTGAGAACGTTCAAAATTTAGTTGTTTTACGCGGTTTTATTAAAGAAAGTTTGTTTCCCTTTCAAGTTAACTTGTAGTTATTATTACCATTAGAAAATTTACCATACAAATGCAGAAATTTAGACATTTGTTTGGTTCAAGTTTAGTGGAATTCTAAAAGCGTTCAAAATTTAGTTGTTTTACATGGTTTTATTAAAGAAGTTTGTTTCCCTTTCATACTAACTTGTAGTTATTATTATGCTTTGAAATTTTACCATTCAAATGCTTGGGTTTAGTCCTACGTTTGGGTCAAGTTTTGTGGAATTCTGATAATGTTCATAAAAATTTAGCTGTTTTATACGATTTTATTAAAGTAAGTTTGTTTCCTTTTCATACTAACTTTTAGTTATTATTATGCCTAGAAAATTTACAATACTAATGCATGGGTTTAGACCTACGTTTGGGTCAAATTTTGTGAAATTCTGAGCACGTTCAAAATTTAGGTGTTTTACGCGGTTTTATTAAAGAAAACTTACTTCCCTTTCATACTAACTTGTAGTTATTAATACGCTTAGAAAGTTTATCACACAAATGCATGGGTTTAGACCTACTTTTGGGTCAAGTTTTGTTGAATTTTGAGAACGTTCAAAATTTAGCTGTTTTACAGTTTTATTAAAGAAAGTTTCTTTCCCTTTCATACTAACTTGTAGTTATTATTACGCGTACAAAATTTACCACAGAAATTCATGGCTTTAGACCTATGTTTGGGTCAAGCTTTGTAAATTTTCAGAACGTTTAAAATTTAGCTGTTTTACGTGGTTTTATTAAAGATAGTTTGTTTCTCTTTCATACTAATTTGTAGTTATTATTAGGCTTAGAAAATTTACCATACAAATGCATGGGTTTAGACCTACGTTTGGGTCAAGTTTCGTGGAATTTTGAGAGCGTTCAAACTTTATTTGTTTTACACGGTATTATTAAAGAAAGTTTGTTTTTCCTTTAATACTAACTTGCATTTATTATTATGTTTAGAAAATTTACCATACAAATGCATGGGTTTAGACCTACGTTTGGGTCAAGTTTCGTGGAATTTTGAGAGCGTTCAAACTTTATTTGTTTTACACGGTATTATTAAAGAAAGTTTGTTTTTCCTTTAATACTAACTTGCATTTATTATTATGTTTAGAAAATTTACCATACAAATGCATGGGTTTAGACATTTATTTGGTTCAAGTGTCGTGGAATTCTAAGAGCGTTCAAAATTTAGCTGTTTTACACGATTTATTAAAGAAAGTTTGTTTACCTTTCATACTAACTTGTAGTTATTATTACACTTTGAAAATTTACCATTCAAATGCATGGGTCTAGTCCTACGTTTGGGTCAAGTTTCGTAAAATTTTGAGAACGTTCATAATTTAGCTGTTTTACACAGTTTTATTAAAGAAAGTTTGTTTCTCTTTCATACTAACTTGTAGTTATTATTACGCTTAGAAAATTTACCATTGAAATGCATGAGTTTAGTCCTACGTTTGGGTCAAGTTTCGTGGAATTCTTAGAACGTTCAAAATTTAGCTGTTTTATACGATTTTATTATAGAAAATTTGTTTCCTTTCATACTAACTTGTTGTTATTACTACGCTCAGAAAATTTAGTATACAAATACATGGATTTGAACCTACATTTGGGTCAAGTTTCATGGCATTTTGAGCACGTTCAAAATTTAGCTGTTTTACATGGTTTTATTAAAGAAAGCTTATTTCCCTTTCATACTAACTTGTAGTTATTATTACGTTTAGAAAATTATCTTACAAATGCATGGGTTTAGACCAATTTTTGGGTCAAGTATCGTGTAATTCTGATAAC
>NW_011628270.1:0-18946 GCF_000512975.1 Sesamum indicum
GCTTCCAAGCGGAGATCGACATTTTAATTGGTAATTACTTTTACTTTTTGTAACACCTGTCAATTTCATCAAACAAATAAAAAAAGAAAAAGGCCACGTGTTAGAATACTCTAAAACATAATTTGTACCAAATACAATCTACTATTTTAGAATATCTATCTATCATAGAGTGACAAGCCCTTCTCAACTCTTGGATTAATTTCTCTTCTTCAGAAGGATTTGTTTGAAGAAAACATCAAACATTTGTGGGCTCTAGAGAGAATCATGAACAAGTTTCTTTGATGTGAAAGAAATTACTTGGACAATTGTTTGGAACGTGAAGAAATATAGGATGTGTAAGGGGGTATTTATACATACATACGTACACACAATGTGGAACAAATCAAGCCATTCATGGTAATAACTACACCCCTATCCCTATCCCCTTAGGTCATGTTCACTTTCCCCCACTTCGTATCCCCCCCTCCGGATTAATTTTGGATTGCTAGTTCGATTGGTTGAGGTGGGATAGATAGCCCAATGTTTACCTATAGGGATTAATTTCTCAATCTATCCTTTTTCGTCTATTTACCTTCATGTATTACTTCCACGATGTACTTGTTCTATTACGTTAATGCCCCCTTCTATTTGAACAATTTATATTACGCATATTCCCACCGCTCCTGCCCCTCGCCTCGTCATTTCCCTTCCCTCTCTTTCCCCAATTTCTGTTTTAAGCTGTTTTTTTGCCGACAGAGGGTCCTCCCACCGATCCGTTGTACTGGACGAATTCATCCATTATCTTCACGGTAAGCTTATCTTTATCCAAACATTCTCCGTAACGAAAAATCCCCTGATATATCTAACGGGTTGTAATTTTGCCCTGAACAATTATCTCCATTTTTAGGGTTTATGTAATTTCAGTTTTCCGCACTCCCATCCGACGATGTCGGTGAGTTTGTAATCCTCTCTGGACAAAATTTAAAGCGTACCGCTCCTTTCCAAAACGATTTCTGTAGTACCAATGATGAAGGCAGAATGGGTAGTAAGCAACATTCTTCTGCTTCAACCGAATCTGTTTTTCGTGTTTGCCGTTGTGGTAGGGATGTTCACTTACGCACATCATGGACTACCCTTAATTCGGGACGGAGGTTACGCGGGTGCCCTGGCAACGCGGTTCGTTCTTTCAGTAAACTCCTGTTCACAGCTATAAAATATTTTTTTTGAAATGTGGTACATGCTATTCTGAGCATGTACGATTTACTCATTCGATGTTGCTTATTTCGTATATGTAAGACACGTTTACTCACCTCATACCTGTCTTTACAATTAGGGTCATTACTGCGGCACGTTTGAATGGGTCGACCCGTCCATGTGCCGCAGGTCAAAAGAGATTATTCATAGGCTGTTCAATCGTATATCAGGCTACGAGACTCAGATAAAATGTTTGAATGATCGTCT
Organism: Sesamum indicum; assembly: GCF_000512975.1. Lineage (NCBI taxonomy): Eukaryota > Viridiplantae > Streptophyta > Magnoliopsida > Lamiales > Pedaliaceae > Sesamum > Sesamum indicum. Next base: position 1,441 of record NW_011628270.1, read on the forward strand.
ACATGTAGAGAATAGGAGTCATACACGGTTACACAATTACTTGATCATCTTATTACTTCTTTTGCTTATTACTCTTGCATACTCGCTCAATATTTAAGCTTGCTTAATCACTTTTTTTTCAATCTCAGCACTTCTTCCTTGTTTTACGTTATGCAATTTTGACTTGACCCAATGAGTGCTCTGACAAGTAAGTTTTCTCCAATTGTGTGCCATTTAAAACTTTGTAAACTACTTCCATTATAATGTATGCAATCATTCGATTATTTTCTTATGCTTGTTACGTCTCTCCTGCCTTACTAAAGTTGCTGGTGACAAGTTGAGCAATTTAATCTTACTGTGTCTTACCCTCTCACGTGCTTAATTTCCAATACAGCTTACTTGAATTCCATACATCCTTTTACACATAATATATTATCCTCAGATCCAACTACTGCATTCATTCTGAAGTCGCAATTCCATCACTTCACTTTCGAGTTCTGCATTAATTCATACAAACTACCTATCCCCCCAACTACTTCATTCATTATCACACAACTTCCAGCATTCAATGTCCACCTGCTGCAGATAATAAATTTGATATCATTGTCTGAAAATGGCTACATACTGCATTTCTTTATACATCCAACGCCTCTGCATTTATTGGGCACATGCTGCATAGAATAAACATTGTGCCATTCTTCCTAAATAGCAGCAGCCTGCACTTCACTCTACATCCCCTGCATATGCAATTAATGCTTAGACATGTCCATTCTTACACAACTGCCATATCTTTCCATTAATTACAATCACCTACCTTAATGTTATGCAACTGACATTTTAATTACTACAGACTATTCTCTCTTACTTCACACACAATTTTCGCCTGAATTCTGTTTATTGTCCATAAAATGCAAAAATATTCCCCATGTTACCACTATAAATGCGACTGAATGTTCCTTTTGTGTTCTGCAACTTCCTTTCCTTTTTTTGTACATTCCCTCAACATACTATTTGTGGAAATACCCTATGATGTGGCCCGATGGGTTCTATTATCAGCATTATATGTTCTATTGTTCCAAATGGACCAAGGATATGGAGCGAACTTTTGTCAGTAAACTGCTGAAACATGCCAAAAACGGACGTTTCCATCCTGATAAGGAGAACACCTTAGCCATAACTGATGCGTTGGCAGCGGTTCGTAAACATCATGAGCTTAAGGTTGACATTCGTTGCGGAAAGTATGTCGTCAAGTTCCTACGTGAGAGACATGATGCTTTCGGGAGGCTCATTGCCCGCAGGGATGTCTGCAACACTACGCTACGTTTTGTCACCGCGCATGACTCTACTTGGAAGGAATTCTGCAAGGTACTTTTTTCTTTTATATTCTGTGGGAATGTTGTTATATGCATTTTATAATGGTAACACGTATGACAATGTGCATTAATGTTGGTTGTCTCGTACGGCTTTGTTTTTTTTGTGGGAATCTCGCATCGGAAAATGCTATGTTAATGCCTATGAAGACATGTGGGATGATCTATATATGCTCTTTGCCCAGCCGGTTGACTCTGACTCCGCTTGAGTTGACAATGGCAGTTCAGAATCGAAAGAAGCAGATTCGAAGGATCATTTTGATCCTATTGTCCCGATTCAACTATCCGATCCAGTGGCTGTTGTCCATAAAGATCCTTGCCCCTACGGCTCTATCTCGGATAGCCCTACTTCGGGCTCATCTCTTTGGAATTTTCGTGATGATTTCTATGGGTTCTTGGATGATGCAGACTCCATGCAGCCACTTCCTCATGTTCCAAGTGTCGGGCAGAAATGCGAAGATACCAACTGTGGCAGCCCCAGTGGTGTAAGGTCTGAAGGACAAGCCAGCTCCTCCGCTTCGAATCGTACACCCGTGAAGAAGGTTGATTGATGTTTGCAACATTTCAGTGCTGTATGTTGGAGGTTCGTCGGTGATGGAGAAGAGGGTCCGTTTCCGTGCTCTGTGTTGGCCATGATTGCATGGGATCATATATATAATATTATGTACATGTACTATTTGTCTGTGTATGTAAAAATATATATATATATGTATATTTTGCAGATTTTCCTCCGGAGCCATGTTGCCTGTTCACAACATTTCTCCTTCCGCCGTAACTTATCTAGCGGCTACCTTTAGTACGTCTATAAATGCTTTTCATGTGTATATTTTGTATGTCTTTTAGTAGAACTATTGTACGAGGCAGAGAATGTTTCCTCAGTGCTGTGGCAGGTGGTCCATTTTTGTCTCATATGCATTTTCAACATGGTTTTATATGTTTTGTGGACCACCACCCTATGTTCCCTGTACCAAAACATCAGTCTAATTAATGAATTTGCAGATGGTTTAATGTTTTTATCTATATTATAATATTTGTACTTTCCGTATTGTATAATAATCTTCTGACAACATTGTTTTTTGTTGCGAGTAATTTGCAATGTCCACCCATGAGTCTCTGACATATGGGTTTCATATACGTCAGAAAATAAGTGGTTTTCTATTGGTTGATGTAGTAATTTCTGTAGGACGTTCAATCTACTTTGTAAGCACTTCCAACCGGAACGGCGTATACCAATTTCTCTGTAGTATGAACACTCTCCTCCTTATATCAAAACTGAACCGTGCGGAGATGGAAAAAGAAAAGCCTACAACCATCTACACTTCAATACATGCGTGCCGCTTCAAATACCCCGTCCAGATACGACTGTTCTCCCCCTTACATAACCGGGTGTCTTGCATCTCCTCACAAATCCTATTCATCTTCGTCTTCTATTCTCTGTATTCTCCCACCACCGTAATCTTCTATAGCCCTCGAAATGCCTCGCCGCAAGTACCCCATGGGTCAATCGCGGTACTTTTACACACCTACCTAGACGAAGAGAGTCGACAATGCCTTCTATGTCTTTCTTCAAGTCAACGTGCTCATGGGCAGTCCACAGCCCAACCCCTTTCCGCCCGGTAACCATGCCTTCACATTCTCTGCCAAGGTTGTGAACGCGTATGCCGGTCGCGTGTGGTCTGAAACTTTCTTTCAGATCCAGATTGAGCCTTCTGCGGTTGTGATACGAAACTTTCAGTAAGTTGCTTTAGGAACCCAACATACGATGGAACAGACGGTCGAACAGGATGTGCTGTACGAAGGAACATTGGCGGCGGATCATACGAGTAAGAGTTTTCCCATATGCTCCTCCAAATTTGTGTCTGTTATTGAGTTGTACACTCCGGCTTCAAAAACTTTAACCTTTCGCAGGAAACCCCATTTGCTAAGGCCTACTACTACTTCGGCGAGCCGCAGTGGGATGAGCTGCAAGATATTTTTAGTGGACCCGAAGTTGCGCCTATGACTTGACACATGGATGACGTTGATTCATTTAGTTTGGATAGCTACGCCCGATCAGAGGTGGAATAGTTGGGGATCAAAGCTGGTTATGAGCCAGATAATGAACTATTTATTTTTGTCTACTCTTTGTCGTGTTTGGCCTACAATGATGCTATCTTTGTATTCCGGTGTGTAGGCCGGTGTTAAACATTATTTTTGGGTATATTGACGCATATTTTAATTGTTTTTGGTACTCTGTTTTTGCCGCATAATATTCTTTCGTTGTAGTGGTGTCGACGGTCATTGTGTGCTTCCCTGAACTTTGTATGCATTAAGCCAAACCCCTCTATTATGTTTTAGTGTGCAGATTGCATTTAAGTTCTTTCTACCCTTTAACTCGAAAAAGGTGACTGATTTTCTGGTTTTGTATTTGTTTATGATGAATTTCTACAATCCGCCAGCCATCCACCTTTGGTTTTGGTGTAGGGCTCTGCTGCTGCTGTTTGTGTTGCTTCTCTATGGAGCTAGAACACAGGTGTTTTTCATATTGCGTTTTTTCCTTTCTTTTCTGATTATGTCTTTGTTAGTTTAGTAGCTGATCACGTGTATTAGTGGTTTGCTCCATTAGTCAGAGTCTGTTACATTTTCTGTTCATCCTCTTCTTCGTTTTGTATTGAAAGGGAGTTGTACGTTGCATCTACAAATATGATAGAGATTTCTTTCACTACGAGAATGCCATTAAAGTTCAGTAAATTGCTTCTTTCTTCAGCTCAATACCTCAACACTATATCTGGATATTGGTGGGACGATGATGAACGTTCACTGCATGACTGTAGCCCTACCTTTGCTTGCGGTCTTACCAAGAACAAAGCAGCTGCAGTTTGAAGATGTTGTCGTGTTCATCCTTTTTAAGTTAAAGTTTTTTTTATGTTCTATTTAACGTTCTTTGTAGTTTAACACTTCTATTAGTTATAAACACGTCTTTTCTTTGTTAGTTTGTTATGGTTAGTTTACAGAGTCGTTCTTCTGGTAGCCTTCTTCTCTCTGTACATAAGAACTCTGTATAGCAACATTGAATATATGAATGAATACAAGTTCAGATACATTTCATATTTCTCCTCCAAACTTGAAGAATGATTGTTGATTTTTCCATACATACTCTGTTTTCACAGTCCAAATACACTTTACGTGAGCACCGCCTGGTTTGCAACTACAATTATGTAATGAATAATTCTTCATGTAATGCACCGCCACCCTGTTTCCAATGCACTGCCTTCCCATAATAATCAGAAGGAGTAATACTGGTTACCCCAATAAACTCAATTAAGTGGTTCGATTTCAATGCATCTGAACACATGAAACGACGGTCCTCAAAAAGGCAAGCCATTATTGCCTCACTCTCTTCCATTCCTAAAAGTATCCGAACAGTCATGTAAGCACTTACTCTAAATACCCTCGAATCATCACAATTTTCTGTCATTCATTACTTCCCACGCCTTTCCCTCCGCCCAAATTTCTGGACACACAACCTCCCGCAACACTCGCGCATAGCGAGAGTCCCCCATGCCTCAACGGAAAATCCCCATAGCTCAGTGCCGGTACTTGTACACTCAGACCTGGACGAAAGAGGTCGACGAAACATTTTGTAATTATTTGTACTATCACGCTCTATGCGGCAGAGACCATACCGACCCGTGGAACCCGGATTACGGCTCATTGTGCACCGCTGCCCAGGGGGAAGTGATAGAGTTGGTGACAAGTGATGACGAAATTTGAAGGGGGAAACTGGTTGTAGCGAGTGCTTGTTTGTGGTCGGCATGTTCGTCAGTTCTACGTTTTTTGGGATTTGTCATAAATGAATTGAAAACATTATGTGTAATCTGATATGGAGCGAGTTGGGGACTCGTTGCTGTTTTACATTTTCGTGTGCATTTCAGCCCGTTTGCCTGTAACCGCTTGCTTTTTAAATAATATGTAATGTATGATCCATTTTGGTACTTCTATTTGACAGAGACTTGCAAATTGCTCTGCTTCACTCAAGATCTCATGTCATACCATATGATATGCAACTACAATACAAGGATATAGAACATTATCTTCTTCTGTTATGCACGCCCTTCACGCTTTCATAGAATTTGAACACTTCCTCATTGATTTGAGTTGGCACAAACCGAATAGTAAAAGTCAAAACATCTTTTCTTTTTTTAACGAGTACTAAACTTAAATTACTTAAACGAGAACACCGAATTGGTGACTTCTTTGTTGTCGTATACGTGCTTTCACTAATGCCGAAACCAAGTGTGGGCAGCCTTAGCATTAAGGCTGCCCGCATGTCAGGTACTCAATTGGCTTATATACAACACGCCAAATGAGTAATGTTGGAACAGTCTTTGCGTGAACACAAGCGGCTATAGCCTTAGCAGGTCTTCTGTGCGAGGTGAGTGATGGGTCGTCAACGTGGCACATCACTTTATGTGTAAGCAGTAAAGTTGAAAATAAATTGAATACATGACGATACAAGTTAATTGGGGACCCAGAGGTCATTCAGCCAATGCCTAGTGTTGAGGACAAGTGAAGATGGAGGGCGGTGTTTCATATACGATTATTTGTAAATAAAACCAATGCTCATTATAACGTTTGTTTATGCCGATATGGTAAGGAGGTTTAGTCTGTACGAACTTGGAATGGTTGAATGAGAGTGCAATGAATATGGCAAGAGTCGAAGTTGGAAAGTATAACATGCATGGAATACGGTGTTGTTTTATATTTAATTGCATGATTTGGGCAAATTCATGAAACTTTAATACAGTCGTCCGTCCATCTTCAACGGATGGACCCGCCGTTCCAAAATTTGGAATGAAATGTCGGACGCATTGATGCACAAAAATTGCACGCAGTACCGATGCACATAATCACATTGTGCAAAGAATTTGTAGAGGCGGCTCCTTAGTAATAACTCCTCAGCATTGTTTCTTTTATGTAGTAAAGTGGGCCATACCTATAGTAAATATGGTAGTGCTTTCCATACTAATAAATGGAGGAACACCGACCTATGTAAAGAATAAAGTGGTTGGATTTTGAAGAAATTACTACTAGCTCTTTGAACCACCATTACCGCGAACAAAATGCCGAGGCGAGAGCGTACGGGCCAGAGCCGTTACTTCTTCAGTTCAAATTGGACGCGGAAGATTGACAACGTTTTCATCGACGCACTGGCCTACCAGGCTTTTGCTAGTGGGCCCCAGTCAGACCGGAGGCAGACGAATATGATTTCTTTGACCTACGCGGCCTGGTAGGTGAACAGGTTAGTCGGAAGAGAATGGCCGATGCATTTTTACAAAAAAAAACTTCGCCACGCAAGGTTGCGGTACGATACGTTCAGAAAAGTGATTGCAGATCGAGGTGTCACATGGGACGAGAACACAAATCTAATAAGTGGCAGCTACGATGAGTGTTGGAGAATTTTCAAGGTGTGTGTTGCAAGTTTCGATTTTTGTTTCATTATCGCAGGACTACCATAGTAATAACATTGTCACATTTCCTAGTGTCGGCCAACGTCGTCGGCAAACTATGCCACCCCATTCGCTAGGGTATACCGCTCCCAAGGCGAAAGGCGGTGGTGGGAGTTGAAGGAGATATTCGGTGGAGATGAGATAACTGCATCTGACGAAACCAAAGATGAAGACGTCGATGAGGGAAGCGAAGACCAATCTGGGTCACATAACAGGACAGAGCAAGTGGAAGGTGGGAATGAGGTTATAGATGTGACAACAACTTCGGAGGACGAATGACGGTGGGTGATGAAGGGCGGATGGCTGACGATGGCCGCTTCATTAGGAAGAAGGAAAATGTTGTAACCCATTTTCATTTACTGATACCGAAGTCTGTGAACACTCATTTTGTCCTATACTAAGGTTTGTAGTAGTTTAGACATTTTAATTCGACAAAATCAGCAGTTGTAGGTATCTGTATGTTTTTTAGAATACAATTGCTGCGCATGATGAATTTTGATTGTACTGATCTATTACGTTGCTTAAATTTTAAAATGTAATTAGTCAGTATAGAAATGGATGGTTGTACCGTGTTAGTTCGATGATGTATCCGTCATCCCGGACATTACATTCGCCATCCCGCACATTGCATTCATGGGTTTCATCAATCTCCTCGTCTTGGACGTCGTTGGCCTCCTTAAATGGATCGGCACTTCGTTTTACAGTAGCACGATCCCGACCTAAAATTTTCCTCCAAGAAGGAAAAAAAGGCCATGTTTTATGCCTCATCCCCTTTGCGGATGGGTCCATCTGTAAAAGCGTTAGTATTGGAGGTCACTAAAAGAGAGAATACAAAGTATGTTAAATAATGTGCACAAACGACCGAGTTAGGTGCATACTTTCACGTAATCATCCCAGACGGAATCATCTTCAACCGTTACCATGTTCCGGTTCTTGTACCAACCAAATTTAGACCGTGTAAGCATGGTGGTCAGTGTGGAGTAATTTTTTTTCCAGACGTGTAGTTTGGAAGTGATGTGTGGTTCGGCCTCAATATTGGAATGTGGGAAATGCTTTAGAATGTAGGCCTCCAACTGTCCCAGATACCCATTCCTGTACCCATTCTCGCATTTCCTACCGGTTACCACCAAATTCTGTAGTGCTGCAATAAGGCATTCTTTCTCCATTATTGTCCACATTCGACGCCCAATAGGCCTATCGGGATTCCAACCACGACGGTGCGTAATCCTGTTACCTTCATCAGATCCCACATCCATATTCTGATTAAAGATAAAGCAGAAAAATGTGATTAGATAGACAGCATGATACGTAAAAGTAATAACCGAAATTAATGAAAACAGTACAAGATGACACAAATGAATTTCGAATCAGACGAGTGCGAAAACTCTGAAGAACTCTATGTAAACGAGTAACAACGTAAGGAGAAAAACGAAGCAACTTGTACGAAAAAACAGGATATAGAACGGCACAACGAAGAACTGTATCCAATGTCGATACACCTAATGCCATTACGCTGACTTGATTACACAAGAAAATTTAAATAATTGTTTTCACTCGCAGGACTATGCAATAGACTGAAGGCAATCAAAGACAGTCGTCAATATTGTATAATATTGGCTCATCATCGGTGGCTTCGCCACTCGTTGTACATGGACGTGGCCAGTGTATCCCTCCAATTGCTCCATGTTGGATTGGGCTCTATATTCCAGACTATTTCCCCGTCGTTTTCCGTCTCTTCAACTCCTACGTTAGGCAACTCATCTTCCAACCGGTCCTCAGGCATTTCCTGTCTTAGAAAGTTATGCAATAAGCAGCAGACCAATATAATCCGAGTTTGGACCTTGATGGAGTAGAATGAGTGACTCCTTAAAATACCCCAACGCATTTTAAGCGAACCAAAGGTACGTTCAATGACGTTACGAGCTGACGCGTGCTTTAGATTGAAAACCTCCTGATGGTTCTGTGGTCCTGCACTCCAGTGTCCCAGTCTCGTAGATGGTAGCGCACACCTCTGTACGGAGTCAAGAAGCCTTCGGCATTTGCGTATCCATTGTCACACAAGTAGTAATTCCCTGGGAAAGCATATACCAACATTATGCCATGTTTTTAAAAAATTAGCACCCAAATAATCATATACGCATACATGAGGAATAGGAAAGCGTTGTGGATGAAATTATAACCTGAGGGTATTCTAAGACCACCAGGTCTGTGGACGGCATCACGTAGTATGCGGCTATCAGCCGCACTACCCTCCCAGCCAAAAAGCATGTAAATAAATTGCATGTTTGGGTTGCAAACACCAAGAACATTGACAGCAACATGACCCTTGCGGCTTCGGCACCTTCCCTTTTCCTCTTCAGGTACGTGTACGTTAATGAAAGTCCCATCCAATGCCCCCAGACAGCCCTACAAGTAGTGATAAAATCGTAATATGCCCCCAGACAGCCCTACAAGTAGTGATAAAATCGTAATTCACAAATGGTATATAATGACCAGAATCTACCGATCGGTAAAACAAGCACAAATACCCTATGTGCAGTTCGAATGAAATTAATAAATGAAGAAGTACCTTGAACCATTTCCACCGAGAGTCAACGCATTCGTCCGTAATTGGAGTTGGCCTGGCTAAGAGGACGTTGTACAACTTAATCACTGAATTGAGGACACGGTGAAAATGTTTGTGGATCGGGCGCCCGCAACGTATAAAATCATGCCTGACGACGCTGTTCTTTTTGTGGTGGCAGAATGCTAAGGAAAATTGCTACCTGTTCGGCGACACTTCGGTTTTTGGTCGGGTTCATACTACCTGAGTACTGAAACATATAGCACAGGCGTCCGAACGCGTTGCGGTCCACGCGGAGATTGCGCAGACATGACTCGTCAAAAATGGAAACCAGCCTATGAAGATAGTGAATTTGGTCTGGGATCCTACTACTCATGTAGGTTCTGGCCCGACGTAGACGTCGTCTAGCGGTTGGAGCAGTAAGGTATTTGGTAACGAAAGAGAATACTGTCAAAGTGACGACAATCTCATCGATGATTTTTTGTACAATTATTAAAGCCAATGTAACTCTTTCGAAACTGTCAAAGTGACGACAACCTCATCGTAAGGAACGAAAAAATTAAGCATCCACCTCCAAAACTTTGGATAAGAAGGTAAAGAAATGAAAACAGGGTGTGCCAACTGGATCTATCCAAGTCCCACTTTACAGAAAATAAAAATTCCATCATAAAGAATTTTAAAGTGTGAGTAGACGGTGAAGTAAACCCGAAAATGGTAACAAAAAGAGACATGCAAATCCATCAAAAATGTTAATAGGTACAGAAATATAGAAGGCCAAAAAGATGACACCGAAGTGAGCCGATAAGAGGACACAAAGGTGTAGTGTTACGAAACTTGAAAGAGTGAAGTACATACCATACCACATCTTAATAAAAGTTGCGAAGAAAATGTTAGTAGGGGTGCGGAGAAGGGTTTCACAAGTACTCACCATCAGATCCAGTAGTAATCCCAAGACAACCATAGAGATATTCACAGAGTAGGTCAGATCGTCGAGAGAACAGCTTAGTCGGCAACTCCGTGACAGATGCTTTGCCGGAAAAAGAGAAAAAAAACTAATGTTAAGAATAACACAAAAATGAATGACTTTACAACAGAAAATGCGTTTCGGAAAAAGAAAAAACAATGGAGGACCAACAAGTTCAATATGAAAATAGAGATATACAGACAATGTCTCAGCCACATACAAGTGAACGGACGGGATTACAGACTTCGCCGACGGAAAAACAGTTTGGGTGCCGAAGCACTCTTCCAGAGGAAAGTTTCAAAATGAGGTACACGTCGTTGGTGGGAAATGAAAACAGACAGAGAATTGAAATCGGTAGGTGGGAGTGGGCAATTTGGTCATTTCCAGTGTAATTTTCAGGATATAAACGTAATTTCCGAAGGTGCATGAAAGTGGCATAACAGGCAAGGATTCTAATCCAACCCCCGCAGCTCGGATATATATCTAGCGTTTTATCAACCGCAATACAAGGCCTAGCGCTTGTATACCAGGCTACGGCTTTCGCAAGTAAACGATGAGCAAACCCCGATAATGTCGGATATCCTTGCTAATTCTCATTAGTAAACATGACCTTACTATATAACAATTCAGATAAATCATGAGTAAGGCTCTGTCCAAATTACAGTATTTTTTACAGTATTTACGAAATAGAAAAAGAATCATTAATTATTGCAAAGCTGCCGTAAAAACATAATACAAATACTAATCATAATTAAGATGTCAAAATCTACACCGTGCAGGTACCATAAGAGATGCAATAAATCCATCAATAATTATTTTTTGTAAAAAATTATTCTTGGGAGGTATAATGAGTAATTTTATGATATTGAATGAGAAAAAAATTATGAGAAATTAAAAGATAATGACAAAGTATTTAGTGATTATCCATATCTTACGTAGGATTTGCTTTTGAGTAAAACCGAGTGAGTTTACAAAATTGAATTTTGAATCTGAAAATGTATCCTCATTAATTCGTCAACCTACTATATATGAAAAAATATATATTATAATGACAAAATCGATATTAATTGAACGTTAATACATGTGTTCTACAGATTTTATCTCTTATTTAGATTACTGAAATTTAATTGCAGCAAATTTTGAATGTTAATTATACTATTCTTGTAATTGTTACTATATGCAATTGATTCATGTATTTGGACATTTTGTGGTCCATGATTTATACGAAAGTAATTAAGTTGCAATATCCATCCGTTGATGATACTAATTGATCCATTTATTTTAGTTTATCTTATTTTAGTTTTGTAATAACGCTATTGTATGCAGTAGTAAATTAGTTTCCTGAATTATTTTACATGAATTTAAATTAGTTTCCTGAATTATTTTACATGAATTCTTCATTATATGTTACAGGAATTAATCACACAACTTATACATCGTTAATATTCAGGAATATATCAATGCTTAATATGCTTTTATGGGTATCATAAACGTTAACATGCGATCACAATTCGTGTTAGTCATCTTATATTAATATATTCACATTATACATTTATTCATCTTTCTCAAATGCAATCGCGAATAATTTGATTTACTTTATCCCTATGCACATCAAAAAGAAATATACATAATCCTATTTGCGACTAGTTAAAACTTTCCGATACATTTAGTACGATCAACAAAAGATGTAATTCCTACTCAAACGAATCAAATACTCACTTCCATATGAGTATGATCAACGAACGATATAATCCATACTCAAACTAAATTAATACTTACTTCCATATGATGCTTCTACATATGTATGAATAAAATTTATAATTTTGACAATTTTAGTAATTTATATTAACTGTTCAAACACTAGTTTAATTTGTATAAGTAGAGATAATAAATTTTGTTCGTACATATGTAGAAGCATCATATGGAAGTAAGTATTAATTTAGTATTACCTCCTGATCATACACATATGGAAGTGGGTATAAATTTAGATTGAGTAGTATAGAGCGGAAATCACCAGAAAATCCTATCCAACTATTACAAAAATTGGAGTACGAAATACCAAACGATTATTACAGGCCAATATACAACTTAAATGATAATAACAAATAAAAGAAATAATGAAATAATTAAATCAACAGTATAGTGATTAACATGCTTAGAGCAGCTAGATCCAATATCTCGATAAAGGAATACGGTCACAAGGCACTATTTCCACAATGAACCGACTCACGGTAACTCCACAAACTAAGAACCCGACCAAAACTCCGATCACTCAGATCTCAGTATCACACGGTCATAGAGACCCCTACTAAATATTTCGGAAAGAACTTTGGCGAATGGTGAAGGAGATAAACAGCTTGATTCATGTTTTAGCCGAAAGGGAGAATCCACTATTTAAAGGGGTGAAAACAGTGGTAGAGAAGGAAAACCTTGGTTGCTTTCCTAAACCATTAGAGTGGTTTATGAAAATGGCCATGGCTCTCAGAGAACCGAAGGCAGAAATTCACAGAGAGGATTCGTAGAGGAGAGGAAAAAGACAGCGCAGAAAAAACAAATAAGAGGGAAACTGAGATTTAGGGCTAGGGATGTGATATAAGTAGGTAGATTGGATGGGTCGGGTTACGGGTCGGTTGTGGGCCGCCAAGTGGGTCAGGTAATTGGGCTGCCAAGGTCGGCCTTTTAACAAGTTATTAGGCTACAAATTATAACAACTAGGGATTAGATCTTTTGTTGATCGTACTAAATGTATCGGCAACTTTTAACTAGCTGCAAATAGGATTAAATATATTTATTGTAGATCATGCTAATCACATGGGCATGAGTTTTAATTAGTATAAATGGGATTACATATATTTTTCGTTGATCAAAGCATTGAATATTCTTGCTTTCATACTAATTCTACCGCCATGAATTTTAACTCAGTATATAAGTAGAACTACATAATTTTGTTGCCTAATTGTTCATATGCAAGAAGGTACATATATATTTTGTTAGTAAAAGCATCACATTAAGCTTGTAAACTAATTGTACGGACATTGGTTTTAGACTGGACCAACATAATAACTTCTTTGGTACACCACAGTAATTGCACGTACACTACACGATTATTGATGGTCATAATAAATACACGGAACATGAATTTTTACTTGGTATAAATACGTTCGCACAAGACTATATTATACTTTATTAATACAAACATCATTAATATATTCACATTTATAATTAAGACAATTTGCAACTATTCTTGATCATAATAATTGTACTGACATCAGCTTTGAATTGATATGAGTAGGATTATATTTCAAAATAATTCTATAAACAAAGTTTAATTTGGTAACTAGGACTAAGTATTTCGTTGATGGAAGCACCATAAATGTACGTATATGAGTTTTATTAACTTAGATAAATGTTACAAGAATTAATCACAAATCTTATTCCTCGTTCGTATTCAAGAATATAGCGATGATTAATACTCTTTTATAGATATCATAAAAATTAACATGCAATCACAATTCGTGTTAGTCATCTTATACTAATATATCCGTATTACAAATTTATACATCAACCTCAAGTGCAATAGCGAATAATTTGATTTAATTTTCAACTTTCTTCAAGAACTCCAGATATATATGTGTATTTTTACTTATATTTTATTGATAACACTAATTATTTTAGTAATTTTAATTCTATTAATTTTTTAATTTTTATAATTTTAGTCTTGAAAAAACTAATTATCATAACTTCTGTAGGACAAAAAATGACAGCCCCTCATAAATTACAAGACAAAAATTGTATTTTTATACCTATACAAATAAGTAGGATTTAACATTTTAATAATCAAACTAACTGCTCGAACACTAGTTTAATTGGTATAAGTAGAGATAATAAATTTTGTTCATACATATGTAGAAGCATAATATTAAAGTATGTATTAATTTAGTTTGAGTACGGATTACATCCTTCGTTGAGCATACTCATATGGAAGTGAGTATAAATTTAGTTTGAGTAGGGATTACTTCTTTTGTTGATCGTACTAAATGAATCGGCAAGTTTAACTAGACGCAAATAGGATTATATATATTTCATGTTGATAATGCCAATCAAAGAGGCATGAGTTTGAATTTGTATAAATTGGATTACATATGTATTTCGTTTGATCAAAGAATTGAATATTAATGCTTTCACACTAAATGTAATGCCATGAATTTTAACTCGGTATATCAGTAGGACTACAAAATTTTGCTGATCATAGTAATTGTTCATATGCACGAACGTATATAATTGATCATGCTAATTGTTCATACGCAGTAGGTTTCGGATCTATGTTTTCATTGCAAATGAAATGTGCCACCATGTTCGTACTCGGCTCCAGCACCAATTTCTCCCATGCTTCATTGGCATCTCCACCACATCGAAGGTATACCTCTATCTGCCACCCAAATTCCTCCCTCATCCTCAAGATCTTTTCAACTTGACGGCAAGCTAATTTGCAAGTATTCATCTTAATTTCATTAATAGTTGCCTTAAGAAGCTTAGCCCTAGTTTCACCATCGACTAGACCCTCACTCCTGAAGAATTCATCCATCTCGGGGACCCCGATGGCACGCCTAATCCCATAATCATAGTCACGAATTTTTTTGGGTCAAAAATGGCATTGCCCTCCTCCACCAACCCGCTATTCACCATCTGATCAACCCTTTTCGACACGTATGAATGCAACACCGGGATCGCCACGTCCATCCAAAGAAAGCAACACTCGTACTTGGAGGAAAACTCAGTGTTGTTAATGACAAGTGCTTGTATGAAGGAATTGGACCCTCCAGCAATGATTGGCAACCGATTCTTTTGTATGATGGCATCAGCAGGCAACAATGCATGATGCACAAAATCATGTACAGTGAAATCCACCTCGGGATCAATGGTTCCGAGCAAATGGTGCGGCACGCCGTGGCATTCCTCATTGCTCACCTTATTGGTTACTATGTCAAGGCCCTTGTAGACCTGAATTTTGTCCGAGTTGATGACCTCTGCCCCGAAACGGGTGGCCAGGTCTATCGCCAGACACGATTTGCCTGTGCCAGTGGCACCCAATACCACCACCACCTTATCCTTCCCTTGGTGCTTGTTCATCATGCCCCAAACTGAAAAGTTTGTCATGCTAGATTGTGCTAGCTTCCAAGCGGAGATCGACATTTTAATTGGTAATTACTTTTACTTTTTGTAACACCTGTCAATTTCATCACACAAATAAAAAAAGAAAAAGGACACGTGTTAGGATACTCTAAAACAAAACTTGTACCAAATACGATCTACTATTTTAGAATATCTATCTATCATAGAGTGACAAGCCCTTCTCAACTCTTGGATTAATTTCTCTTCTTCAAAACGATTTGTTTGAAGAAAAATTTCAAATAATTGTGGGCTCTAGAGAGAATCACAAACAAGTTTCATTAATTGTGGGCTCTAGAGAGAATCACAAACAAGTTTCACAATTGTTTGAAACGTGAAGAAACATAGGATGTGTAGGGGGGTATTCATACATACATATGTACACACAATGTAGAACAAATCAAGCCATTCATGGTAATAACTAAACCCCTATCCCTATCCACTTAGTATATAACAATTCAAATAAATCATGAGTAAGGCTCTGTCCAAATTACACTGTTTTTTACTGTATTTACGAAATAGGAAAAGAATCATTAATTATTGCGAAGCTGTCGTAAAAAGATAATACAAATGCTAATCATAATTAAGAAGTCAAAATCTACACCGTGCAGGTACCATAAGAGATGCAATAAATCCATCGATAATTATTTTTTGTAAAAAATTATTCTTGGGATGTATAATGAGTAATTTTACGATATTGAATGAGAAAAAAATTATGAGAAATTAAAAGACAATGACAAAGTACTCAGTGATTATCCATATCTTACGTACGATTTGCTTTTGAGTAAAGTCAAGTGAGTTTACAAAATGAATTTTGAATCTGAAAAAGTATCCTCATTAATTCGTCAACCTACTATATATGAAAAAATATATATTATAATGACAAAATCGATATTAATTTAACGTTAATAAATGTGTTCTACAGATTTTATCTCTTATTTAGATTTACTGAAATTTAATTGGACCAAATTCTGAATGTTAATTATACTATTCTTGTAATTGTTACTATATGCAATTGATTCATGTATTTGGACATTTTGTGGTCCATGATTTATATGAAAGTAATTAAGTTGCAGTATCCATCCGTTGATGTTACTGATTGATCCATTTATTTTAGTTTATTTTGTTTTAGTTTTGTAATAACACTATTGTATGCAGTAGTAATTTAGTTTCCTGAATTATTTTACATGAATTCTTCATTATATGTTACAGGAATTAATCACACAACTTATTCCTCGTTAATATTCAGGAATATAGCAATGATTAATATGCTTTTATGGATATCATAAACGTTAACATGCGAACACAAATCGTGTTAGTCATCTTATATTAATATATTCACATTATACATTTATTCATCTATCTCAAATGCAATCGCGAATAATTTGATTTACTTTATCCCTATACACATCAAAAACAAATATACATAATCCTATTTGCGACTAGTTAAAACTTTCTGATACATTTAGTACGATCAACAAAAGATGTAATTCCTACTCAAACGAATCAAATACTCACTTCCATATGAGTATGATCAACGAAGGATATAATCCGTACTCAAACTAAATTAATACTTACTTACTTCCATATCTTCTACATATGTACGAACAAAATTTATTATCTCTACTTATACATATTAAACTAGTGTATCAACAGTTAATATAAATTACTAAAATTGTCAAAATTATAAATTTTATTCATACATATGTAGAAGCATCATATGGAAGTATGTATATATTTTTTTTGGGTATGCATTACCTCCTTCGTTGATCATACTCATATGGAAGTGAGTATAAATTTAGTTTGAGTAGTATAAAGCGGAAATCACCAGAAAATCCTATCCAACTATTACAAAAATTGGAGTACGAAACACCATACGATTATTACAGGCCAATATACAGCTTAAATGATAATAACAAATGAAAGAAATAATGAAATAATTAAATCAATAGTATAGTGATTAACATGCTTA
>NW_011628270.1:18969-21618 GCF_000512975.1 Sesamum indicum
ATAAAGGAATACGGTCACAAGGCACTGTTTCCACAATGAACCGACTCACGGTAACTCCACAAACCAAGAACCCGACCACAACTCCGATCACTCAGATCTCAGTATCACACGGTCATAGAGACCCCTACTAAATATTTCACAAAGAACTTTGGCGAATGGTGAAGGAGAAAAACAGTATGATTCATGTTTTAGCCGAAAGGGAGAATCCCCTATTTAAAGAGGTGAAAGCAGTGGTAGAGAAGGAAAACCTTGGTGGCTTTCCTAAACCATTAGAGTGGTTTATGAAAATGGCCATTGCTCTCGGAGAACCATTAGAGTGGTTTATGAAAATGGCCATTGCTCTCGGAGAACAGAAGGCAGAAAATCACAAAGAGGATTCGGAGAGGAGAGGAAAAAGACAGCGCAGAAAAAACAAATAAGAGGGAAACTGAGATTTAGGGCTAGGGATGTGATATAAGTAGGTAGATTGGATGCGTCGGGTTACCGGGTCGGTTGTGGGCTGCCAAGTGGGTCAGGTAATTGGGCTGCAAATTATAACAAGTAGGGATTACATCTTTTGTTGATCGTACTAAATGTATCGGCAACTTTTAACTAGCTGCAAATAGGATTAAATATATTTATTGTAGATCATGCTAATCGCACGGGCATGAGTTTTAATTAGTATAAATGGGATTACATATATATTTCGTTGATCAAAGCATTGAATATTCTTGCTTTCATACTAATTCTACCGCCATGAATTTTAACTCAGTATATAAGTAGAACTACATAATTTTGTTGATCATACTAATTGTTCATATGCAAGAAGGTATATATATTTTGTTAGTAAAGGCATCACATTATGCTTGTAAACTAATTGTACGGATATTGGTTTTAGACTGGACCAACATAATAACTTGTTTGGGACACCACAGTAATTGCACGTACACGATTTTTCACTTGATGGTCATAATAAATACACGGAACATGAATTTTTACTTGGTATAAATACGTTCGCACAAGACTATATTATACTTTATTGATACAAACATCATTAATATATTCACATTTATAATTAAGACAATTTGCAACTATTCTTGATCATATTAATTGTACTGACATGAGCTTTAAATTGATATGAGTAGGAATATATTTCAAATAATTCTATAAACAAAGTTTAATTTGGTAACTAGGACTAAATATTTCATTCATGGGAGCACCATAAATGTACGTATATGAGTTTTATTAACTTAGATAAATGTTACAAGAATTAATCACAAATTTTATTCCTCGCTCATATTGAACAATATTGCGATGATTAATACGCTTCTATAGATATCATAAATATTAACTTGCAATCACAATTCGTGTTAGTCATCTTATACTAATATATCCGTATTACAAATTTATACATCAACCTCAAGTGCAATCGCGAATAATTTGATTTAATTTTCAACTTTCTTCAAGAACTCCAAATATATATGTGTACATATATATCCACCTACTCACCCATAGTATTTTTACTTATATTTTATTGGTAACACTAATTATTTTAGTAATTTTAGTTCTATTGTAATTTTTATAAATTTTAGTCTTGTAAAAACTAATTATCATAACTTCTGAAGGACAAAAAATGACACCCCCTCATAAATTACAAGACAGAAATTGTATTTTTATACCTATACAAATAAGTAGGATTTAACATTTTAATGATCACACTAACTGCTCGAACACTAGTTTAATTGATCGTACTAAATGAATCGGCAAGTTTAACTAGACGGAAATAGAATTATATATATTTCTTGTTGATAATGCCAATCAAACAGACATGAGTTTAAATTTGTATAAATTGGATTACATATGTATTTTGTTACATATGCATTGAATATTAATGCTTTCACACTAAATGTACTGCCATGAATTTTAACTCAGCATATCAGTAGGACTACAAAATTTTGCTGATCATACTAATTGTTCATATGCACGAACGTACATAATTGATCATACTAATTGTTCATATGCAGTAGGTTTCAGATCTATGTTTTCTTTGCAAATGAAACGAGCCACCATGTTCGTACTCGGCTCCAACACCAATTTCTCCCATGCTTCATTGGCATCTCCATCACATCGAAGGAATACCTCTGTGGCGTTCAACTGATAGATCTGCCACCCAAATTCCTCCCTCATCCTCAAGATCTTTCCAACTTGATGGCAAGCTAATTTGCAAGTATTCATCGTAATTTCATCAATATCTGCCTTAAGAAGCTTAGCCCTAGTTTCACCATCGACTAGACCCTCACTCCGAAAGAATTCATCCATCTCGGAGACCCCGATGGCACGACTAAACCCATAATCATAGTTACGAATTTTTGGGTATAAAAATGCCTTGCCCTCCTCCACCAACCCGCTATCCACCATCTGATCAACCGTTTTCGACAATTACGAATGCAAGACCGGGTTCGCCACGTCCATCTAGAGAAAGCAACACTCGTACTTGGAGGAAAACTCAGTGTTTTCAGTGACAAGTGCCTGTATGAAGGAATTGGACCCTCCACCAATGATTGGCAACCGATTCTTTTGTACGATGGCATCAGCAGCTAGCAATGCATGATGCACAAAATCATGTATAATGAAATCCACCTCGGGATCAATGATTCCGAGCAAATGGTG